>NC_091855.1:28820992-29124023 GCF_037783145.1 Equus przewalskii
GCCCCACAACTTACCGTTCGAACCAACATTGCAGAACGCCTCCTGTGATGGGCAAACCCAATCTTCCCAGCAGCCCACTGCATTTTTAGGCAGCTCATTTAAGTTTTTCTACACAGGTAACTGACAGAGTTTAACTCTAAATGGAAAGCTTTCTCAATGTGAACACATCATGTGCTTTGGCTACCCGTTAACCTGCTGGAAACGTAGTGATCCTCTGAGATTGTCCGTTTCCCTCTCTTACCACAGGCGGTCAATTACAGAGTCCTGTAGGCCTTACTTTTTTTGGTATAAGTTTTTGTGAATCATATCCAGTCATATTGCTTTGTGGTCAGAAAATGTGACCTGCATAGTTTCTTCTCTGAAGTATTTGTTGAGGTTCACGTTGTTGCAAAGTTCATGATTAACTTTTGAGAATACTCCATGGAGGTTTACAAAGGTGCTTGTAGCATACTAATGTTTGAAACTATTCACTCCTTCTCCTACTTCTAATCCACACTCCCATTGGAGGAGTTTACTTCCCTACTCCATTGATGTTAAATTTTGTCATGAGACTGGCATTGGCTCAAAGTCTGTAGAGTGTGTGTACCCTTACTCTTGACTTTGGGCTCAGCCTTGTCTGATTTGGTCAGTGGAATATAAGTGGAAACCACAGTGAGCCATTTCAGACATTGTCTTAACAAGCATTATGTTTTCTGTTGTCACTGTGCATCAACCATTGCCGTGAGAAGGCATGCTGGCTAGCCATTGGCTCCAAAGAGGATGAGAGAGATGTGAAACAGTCCTGACTCAAGATTCTAAGATCAATCAATCTCATTCTAAATTTTCTGAGCCCTAACCAACCTACAGATGCATGATATGAGCACAGCTGAGGTTAGCACAATGGTCCCAAGTGATCTGAAGACACGCAAGAAATTCATGTTTTTTTTCATGTGGCACTGAGACATTTGACTGGTTGTTCAGCTTCAGCAGCTCACTGATACAATGCTGCAATGCTCTATTTGAGGCACACACAGTTTTCTATATATATATTAAATAAAATATACTAATATGATATTCAAATTCTCTAATTATCCTCGTCTATTTGACCCATAAAGACTAAGAAAACTATACAAAAGTACTAAAGTGAAGATTCTTTCAAATGCATCTCATATTTCTAACAATTTTGCTTTACATATTTTTATGTCCAAATATAATCTTTTAAAAGTGTTTCAAATATTTTGATCAATCTTAATTCTGTAAGTTGTAGATACCAACCTAAAGAGATATAGTAATATTATTATCCAAAATCTTCTTTGGTGTTAACTGCATTTTAACAATTTGACAAGTTAACAACAGTAATTTTTGAAGCCTGAAGACTCTAAGTAAAGGATGCACCTGATGTAAAGCAATTTCACAGACTCTGGAAGGCCAATGGAGGGTCTATGTTGAGAACAGTGTCTTTCAATATCAGATCTCAAGTTCTATTAAATATGTGACCACTTAGCTTACCTCTTGGGATAGTCCTGATAATGAAATAGGGAGACATATGTGAAATGGGATAGCTTTGGAAGGAGAAATTCATTTACTAGATAGAACCAAAATTCAATTCTGTGAAATACATATCGAAAATGTGGGCATTAACAGAGCGTTGACTGTTTTGTTCTTCACATAGGCATCTATCTATTTTTGCTCTGTGTATATTTCATTGCGGTATTATACATTAAGGGAACTGTCCTTGGAATAAAATCTAAAATTCAGTGCTACCTATTTGTTTTCTTAGGTGATATTTTCTTTTCAGATCCAGGTCTTATGGTTGAATGCAAATTGTCAAACATTTAAACTAGATATATATTAATTTTTTTCTAAACTGTCAGCTTAAATGCTTAATTGAGAGTATCTATTTGGGGCTGTGAAATGTTTCTTGGCTCCTTGAAAGTACCACTTTCAGAGAAGCTAAGGCATTCTACATGAATAATATTTATTAACACTTCATACAATTACCACAGTTTTCACCTTGTAGCATTTCAGTTGAGATTTATTTTAGTTTCAAATTATGTAAACCTCCTATATTTGTTTATAATGAAAAAGGATTATTAAAGCACTCACTCATGTAATTATATTTGAACATTGGAAATACAGATATTAGATTACTATGGCCCAAAATGGAAATACAGACTTGACTATGGGTTTTTATCAATAGCATATTTCTCTTGTATTAGATTCAGGCAAATGTTAAGAAGCAATGCTTATGAGTAGGTAAAAGTCCACTTATCTCTTCTCACTACTTGAGAAAATCAGGTTTTTCTTTCTTATGAGCAAAATTAACAGCCTTTTAAAAAATTTTTTCTTATGCAATAATGTATTAAAATTTAATAATTCTTATTTTTAGGTTTATAGTTCTTGCTTAAATATGATGGAGATGATTTTTGAGTGGGCTTCCTTATGTGGTATGTAGTTCTTGGGTATAGTACCAACAACTTAGGACACTTGCATGGAGGTTCCGTGTTACTGAGGTACACCTTGTGCCTGTCTAATGACAGACATTCCTAGAGAAAACTAGGCTACGGCCTCATCATAGGTACTGCTCTTTTATTACAAAATAATTTGTTTAAAAGCAGAAATACAGAACGACCCTAGGCCCAAATCTCTCCAGGATCTGTGTCCAAAACCATCGTGAAGGAGTCTGCTCGCTGTTCGCTATAACTCCTGAAATCTGCACCTTCTTTGGCACAGTAAGATTACGTTGCCCTTTCTCCCTGTAGTTAAGTGCTGGCAAATGAAGCAGATCTCTTCAAAGGAACACAGGCTTCCATTCAACGGATTAGTGAAAACTGTACTTTTAAAATCAAATGTCATAGTCCTAAATTAAACATAGATGTTAAAACATAGATGGTGAGAAATCTTATCATGTCGAATATTTGAGCTTCACATTTTGATGAATCTTGGCACACTTTTGGAATTGTTTTGGATGTTGAAGTTATTATTCATCAGTGAAACATTCTCAAAATAACAGGAAAATGGAAAGCAAATTTGGACACTTCTAGGCTGGACCCATGAAAACATCCCAAGCCCTTTCATACCCATGATACTATCATACATTCAGTCCACTTCTGCTGACTTATACTGAAGCTATGTGTGGAAAATCACGGAGTCTCAAGAAAGAAGAGAGTCCCTGTCAATCACCACTGGAGGAAGTCCCATGGCAATTTTGGATTTCACATGAATAAGAAAGAAACTTTTGGAGGTAGATCGTTTCTAAAGGGGCCATAATAATCCCTCCCATCTCCCATGTGTAGATATACACCAGTTGTACTAGACAATACAAGGAGATTCCTTGTGCTTTTTACCAATTCCCCTGATGATAATATTTTGCAATACCATAGTGTAATATCACGAACAGGATACTGCTATCGATTAATCTACCAATATTATTCAGATTTCAGCAGTTTTATTTCCTCTTCTGCGTGTGTGTCTGTATTTAGTTGTATGCCATTTTGTCACATGTGTAGATTCATGTGATCACCACCACAGTTGAGATTCAGAACAGTTCCATCACCTCAGGGATTGCTTTTTTTTTTTTTTTTTTTTTTAAGATTTTATTTTTTCCTTTTTCTCCCCAAAGCCCCCCCGTACATAGTTGTATATTCTTCGTTGTGGGTTCTTCTAGTTGTGGCATGTGGGACGCTACCTCAGCGTGGTTTGATGAGCAGTGCCATGTCCGCGCCCAGGATTCGAACCAACGAAACACTGGGCCACCTGCAGCGGAGCGCAGGAACTTAACCACTCGGCCACGGAGCCAGCCCTCAGGGATCGCTTTTGAGACACACCCACCTTCTTCTTCCACCTTCTGGCAGCCACTAATCTGTTCTCTGTTGCTAAATTTTGTTATCTTAAAAAATGTTTTATAAGGGGAATCATAAAATGTATAACCTTTTGGCAGTGGTATTTTTCTCTCAGCAAAATTTCCTGGGATGCCCCCAGGTGGATCCATGTATGAATAGACTCTTCCTTTCTATTGCTAAGAAGGAACTCACAGTTTGGATATACCACAGTTTAATTATTCAGCTGTTAGAGTGCATTTGCATTATTTCCAGTTTGGGGCTGTTCTGAATAACATTGCTATAAACATTCAGCGTGGATTCTTGTGTGAACATAAATGTTCGTTTCTCCAAAATAAATGCCCAGGAGTGCAACTACTGGGACATACAGTAGTCGCATGTTTAGTTTATTTTAAGAAAATGCAAAACTATTAAGAATGGCTATACCATTTTACCTTCCCATCAGCAATGGACAAGAGACGGTTTCTTTGCTTTCTCACCAAGATTTGATGTTGTCATTATTTTTTATTTTAGTGACTCTGATAGATATGTAGTGGTATCTCATTATGGCTTTAATTTGCATTTTCCTGATGGCTGACGACTGAACACTTATTAACGTGCTTACTATTTGCCATCTGTATATCCTCTTCAGTGAAATGTCTGTTACTATTGAGTTTTGACGGTTCTTTATGTATTCTAGGCACTAGCCCTTCACTGGATGTATGGTTTGCAAATATTTTCTTCCAGTCTGTAGATTGTGTTTTCATTCTCTTCAGGATTTTGCGGAGCAAATATTTTTGATTTTGAAGAGATGAAATTTATCAAATTTCGCCCTCATGGATTGTGTTTTCGTTGTCAAGTCTAAGAACTCTTCCTCTAACTTTTTTCTCAAAGATTTTCTCATGTATGTTTCCTAACTTTTACAACTTTGTGTCTCATATTAAAGTCTGGGTCCATTCTCAGTTAATTCTTGCATAAGGCATGAGATTTAGGGCAAGCTTTATTTTTTTAACTTATGAAAGTCCAGTTGCTCCAGTACATTTGTTGACAAAGCTGCTTTTCCTAAATTGAATTACTTTTGCATCTTTGTAAAAATCGGTTGAACATATTTGTGTGGGACTATTTCTAAATTCTCTGTTCTGTTCCAAACATCTATGTATCTATCCTTCCAACCCTACCACACTGTCTTAATTACTATAGCTATATCATAAGCCTTAATATCAGGTAGAGTCATGTCTCCCATACTATTCGTCTTTGCCAGGATCGTTTTTGTTTTTCTAGGGTTTGTGACTTTCCGTTTATATATTTGATTAAGCTCGTCTATCTGTACAAAAACTTTTGATGGGATTTTATTAAACCTATAAATCAATAAGAGAAGAATTGACATTTTTACTATGCTGAGTCTTCCAATTCATAAATACAGTATGTTTCTCCTTTTATTTAGGTCTTCTTTTATTTTTTCCAACAGTAGTTTTCTAATTTTCAGCATACAGATTCTGTACATGTTTTCTCAACTTCATATCTCAGTAATTCATTTTCTTTGGAGAGGTGCATATGGTACTCTGTTTTTAATTTTGGTTTCTGCGTGTACATTGCTAATATGTATAAATGTGATTGATTTTTGCATGTGGATCTTGTTGCCGGAAACCTTGTTGAACTCACTTATCTGTTCTAGAAGGTATTTTTGTAGATTCCTTGGGAATTTCTATGTGGGACAATCATTTCAATTGCAAATAGAGACACTTTTATTTCTGGTTTTCCTATATGTTCACCATTTATTTCTTTTTCTTGCTTTATCAAAGTGGTTAGAACTTTCAGTGCCATCTTGAGTAAGAGTGTTGAGAGCTGACATCCTTGAATTGTGCTTTATGTTAGAAAAAAGCATTCAGTCTTTCACCATTAAGTATGATGTTAGTTCTAGATTTTTAATATATGCTTTTTATCGAGTTGAGGTAATACCCCTCTATTCATAACTTACTGAGTGTTTTTATCATGTTTAGATTTTAGAGTTTGTCAACGGATAAGATCCTAAGTTTTCTTCTTTAGCTTGTTGATTGCATTGATTGGATTTTGTTTGTCAAACCAGCCTTGCATACTTGGAATAAATCCCACTTGGTCATGATGTATAATTCTTTTTATACATTGTTGGATTCTGTTTGCTAATTTTTTCCAAGGATTTTTTTTGTCTAAATTCATGAGAGATATTAATCTGTACTTTTCCTTTTTTTATACTGTGTTTGCCTATTTTTTTGTTTTCATTGGAGTGATACTGGTCTCATAAAATTGATTGGGAAGTGTTCTTTACACATATTATCTGGAAAAGATTTTGTAAAATTTGTAGTAATACTGTAAATATTTGGTAGAATTTGCCTATGAAAACATCTGAGCCTGTAGATTAATTCTGGGGGTTTTCAGTTCAATTTTATAAATGATTCAAGTTGCTGAATGCATCTTGATTGAAATTTGGTACTTTGTGGATTTCAAAAAATTGATCTATTTCTTCTAAGTTGTCAAATTTATGAGTATACAATTAATTCTGGTATTCCCTTATCATCTTTTTAAGCTATGGAATCTATAATGTTACCTCTTTTTTTAATTCCTGGTACTGATGATTTTTGCCTTCTCTGTTTTTTTTGTCAGATTTGGTAGAGATTTGCCAATATAATTTGATGTTTTTTGAGAACAACTTTTTTGTTTCACTGATTTTGTGTGTGTGTGCTTGCGAGGAAGATTGGCCCTGAGCTAAGAAGTGTTGCCAATCTTCCTCTTTTTGCTTGAGGAAGACTGTCACTGAGCTAACATCTATGCCAGTCTTCCTCTACTTGATGTGGGATACCACCACATTGTGTCTTGATGAGCAGTCGAGGTCCCTGCTGAGATATGAACCTGCGAACCCCAGGCCTCAGAAGTAGAGTGTGCGAACTTACCCACTACACCCCCTGTAGCTTGGCCTCTCATTGATTTTCTCTATTGTGTTCCTCTCAGTTTTCTTTTCTTTTCTAGTCTTTGCCATTTCCTTCCTTCTGCTTATATTGGGTTTATTGTACTCTTCTTTTTTTTCTAGTTTTTTATAGTAGGAACATAGATTATTGAATTGAGAACTTTCCTCATTTCTAACTCCCAATCATGCCTTCTTGTGATGTGACACTGTCACTTCTACCATCAAGAAGTGGAATCTGTTTCTTTTTCATGTGACTCTTTGCTAGCTCTGGGCCTTTCTTTGGTCAATAGAAGGCGACAGAAGTGAAGCTTTGTAACTTTGCAACTACGCCTTATGAGGACTAGCAGCACTGTTTTTACCTCATGGAAGCAAGGCCCCATGTAAAGAAGCATGAGCTGTATCTCTGAATGATGAAAGATCAGGTGGGAGGAGAAACCAGAAGAAGGAGAAATGGGGTCCCACAAGTGGTAGCCAAAAATAGAGCCGTAAAATGTGAGCAGACCATCCTAGATCCTCTAGCTTTAGCCAAGTAGAGCAGAAATGAGAATCAGAGACCTGTGGAAATTTTGACCCAAAGAATATGGAACCGTTCAATGGTGGTTGTCTTAAGCCACAAACTTACGGAGTTGTTTCTTATACAATAACTATGAAACGTTTTTATTTGTGAAGTTACTAAGATTTATGGTTTGTTTGTTACAATGTCTAGCAAGCCCTTAACTCATACAAAGGTCAGCCAACAAATCCTCCAAAATGAAGTTTTGATAGAAAGAACACAGTTATGTAACCTAAGCAGTGATGCACAATCATTTAATGGATTTTGAATACTTTCTTTATACTGTTGGCAAAAACTACACAGCCATAGTCCTCAGATGCTTTAAATGTGTTAATTGTAAGGCGAACATAAATGGTGAAAGATTGGGGCAGATCTTCAAGTCTTGCATATTTGCCAGTGCTTGTCACACTTTTGAAACTGAATTTCAAGTGTTTAAATTAATATTATATTTTAGGTAGTGACGCTATTATTATTTAAAGATAGAATGAAACTTCTCAAAATAAGGGGACAAATGGAAAACAAGCTCGCCAAAGTTTAATGAGCAGGCAACCTTTTAACTTCATTTTTTGATAAGCAGTGTTGAAAGGAGGAGGGGATGTGGAGATGGCATTCTAGTATTATAGATATGAGGCAAAGTCCCAGAGATATGTTAATTCCTGAAGTATTGATAGTTATTTTAGCTAGAATTAATTCTATGGCCATAAGAAGGGGCCAACACTCTAAAACAACTCATGGGACCTGGGTTACAGGATTAGCTCTGACATTGTTTTATTTTCATGAAGTCATTTAATCATTTTGGGCTGAATTTTCTGGTGAGCAGAGTTCCTTAATTTTATGTTTCTAAATAATTCTCTCCTAACCACCACAAGGGTAGCACATTTTTAAAGAAGGCTACAGAAACTAATCTTATCTGCTGATAATTTATGAGATATTTTGAAAATATCAACTGCTTTGGAAGCTTGCTTGTCCTTTTACGTTAAATGCAATTCTTAACAATAAAACAACATTTTCAAATACCCCAAATGTATATTTTAACTTTAATAAAACCTTAAGGTCTATTTAATCTATGGTATGATACCATGAATATTTTCCAATTTTTTGTGTACCATTTTAGTCTCATTCCAGCATCATTGTAACTTGGTAAAATGGATATAGATCATCTCACCTAAGAAAATGGAGACCCATCTGTTATATTTTAAATGCATCTGTTCATCTGCTAAATCCATTTGTCAAATTCATTTAAGTTAACGGAGATTTCCTCTGAGTACATAAGATGAGATGTGAGAAAAAGAATTAAGACAGAGTCCTGCTTTATCAGATACCAGGGGGAAAAAAGCTTTCTCAAAGCCAATAATTTTTCCAAATGTTTTTAATATATTGTACCTAAATTGTATAAAGCATAATTAATCTGCTTTGAAAACTGTCCTCCAATAATTAGAGTGGATGATTTTTAGATAATGGAAATGTTTTTTAACTTTTATTTTTAAGCATTTTTAAATTCAAGGGAAAATTAAAATAAATGTTGCATTTAGGTATATAGGAGAGAGATGATGAAAAGGAAAATTTGGACAGCCTTCTGAAGGTAATCTGGACTTTTACTAGTTTGAATGGGAGGAAATTTATAAAACAATATAGATTTGATGTGAATGTCATCCTCTCCACTTAAAAATTGAGCTTTAGACAGAATTGAGTATTCTACCAAGGTCCACAGATTTTTGGAGATTGAGAAGGTGAGCCCAGAAGATACTAGAGGTAGGGAAATTGATTGGCTGTTCAGAATATCTCTTGTACATTAAGCAAATGACCTTCCCTCCTATTAACACTGATCTCACCCAAGATGAAAGTCTTTCATGTTTTTAATCCAACTTTCTTAACATGGCATTTAATTTTGGCTGAGTAAACCTCTTCATGTCTTATCTACTCCCTGTATTTTTTACAACAACTATGAAACTCTCTATGATTTATTAATAATGTAAACCATTCTGTGCAACGATCTGAACCTCATTGTTCTCATTTGTGCAATGGGACAATATTATCTACTCCCACATTAGGCTGCTATGTCTATCAAGACTTTTTTGAAAATAGAGTAAAATATGTAAAATGACTAATAATGTCTAAATTTGCCATACGCAAATTTAAGAAATTATTCCTGATTCACATAATTCATGTTATCTACTGTCATTCCAGAATATCCCCTAGTTTTTATGATTCTGAAACTTTTTCAAATACTCTTTTCCCTGTTTGGATTATCTTCACTTAACCTCTCTCTATATTTTTCATCTATGTAATTCCTACCTATCTCCAAAGATCTAGATCAACTGTTGCCTCCGTTCAAGAATTTTCTACAGGGGCTGGCCCAGTGGTGCAGCGGTTAAGTTCGCAACTTCCACTTTGGTGGCCCAGGGTTCACTGGTTTGGATCCCGGGTGTAGGCATGGCACTGATTGGCAAGCCATGCTGTGGCAGGTGTCCCACGTATATAGTAGAGGAAGATGGGCACAGATGTCAGCCCAGGGCCAGTCTTCTTCATCAAAAAGAGGAGGATTGGTGGCAGATGTTAGCTCAGGGCTAATCTTCCTCAAGGGGGGGAAAAAAGAATCTTCTACAATCAGCCATCTCCTCACTATACTTGAGTATTCCCTCCTCTCTCTCCTTTATCATATCACTGTGATTTCTTATTTATAAATCCATCTCCCTCCTACCCCTACACTGTGAACTCCTAAATGAAAGAGGTCCCTTGTAATTCAAACTTGTGTCCCCAAAGTTTAGAATCTAGAAAGTATTCAAGAACTGTTTTCTGTAGGAAGGAAATAAACAATTATATAGTGGGCCATTTTATTCTTATTTTAAATGATTCCTGAGCCTAGAATATTCTCCCTCACACTGTAAGATGTATTCTTTTGCCACTACTTGCATCAAATCTGACATGATTTCTCAAGCAGGAAGTGAAAGGCCCTCTTTTGTGAACTCATAATATTCTATCTATAACTTTTATTGTCATTGCTGTCATTTAACCATCTCCTCTTTCTCCATGTTTCATGTCTTTTTAAATTTTATAGTCCTAAAGATATGGACCCCAAATTCAAATGCCAAATGGGCCAGACAACCATGAAAATAAAATGGAACAGGGTGGTGTTATAACAGTTAACATTTGTTTAAATTTTACTGCATTCCAGACACTGGAATCTATTAACTCCTTTAGCCTCACACCAACCCTATGTGCTAGAGAATGTTCTTATCCCATTTAAAAATAAACTGAAGTACAGAGAGTTTAAGTAACTTGCTGAAGTGGAGGAGGCAGAATTTGAATCAAGACAAGTCTCTTCTAATCTTAAGCACTGGATTAAATAATGCTGGGAAGGAGAGATGTAAGGTGGGGCTGTGGGCTACTGAAGAGGGAACACACGCTCTTCCCAAACAGCCCCCGGCAACTCATTGGCTTACACAAGTAATGTTAATGATCAAGCAAAGTCTATGGTGCTTGGGTGGCTCTCTCAGTGACCTTTAAACCTATCCCAATTAGACTGCTACACAGAAAATGACTTCTCTTATGATAAAGAAAATCCTATTCTGAACTCAGTCTCATAGGTAATTGGTCAAGCATCAGCACAGTGCCTAACCGTCTATAACTGCTCCCATATGTTGTATGAAACATTCCGGTGTGAGTTCAAAATTCATTCCCTCCCATGAGTAAAATTGTTCCACAGTATCTTCTGTGTTTTTGAATAGCTTCTGATCCATAGCAAGTATTAAAAACTTTCTGAATGAATAAATAAATGAATAACAGGTATAAAAGGAATATATGTGTGAGCTATTGTTGGTAATGTTGTCTTTGCTAAAATCCTTGCTCATTATTATTAGGATCAAATCATCTCTAGGAATATCACAGCCTCTTATTTTTGGAGGAGGGTAAGTTACAAAAGACTTTAGAGGAAAAGATACGTATCAAATCTTAAAAGGCTTCAGATTTATTTTTTCCCTGAAATCTTATAAAGGGAGGAGGGATGTTTTTTAAACTCACAATGGAATGTTTTATACAAAACAATGATAAAAACTAGGACAGATTCCTACTATAAACACTGAGACTTTCAAAGATTGTTCACCCATCCCACAAACCACTATAATATTTAAATTAAAAACAGCGCAAGAAATGTACAAATGTTAAAAATTAACTTAGGTAAATTTTTGATCATCTGAAAAAATGTCAACAATTATTCACTGCAATTCTGATATTAAAAAATCATCCAAACATTATAACATTCAAGAATTTTTTGGTTCAAAACCCACTTCAACATTTGTTAATTCTTGTTAAAGTCAGATTAATAGACTTATTCACTCCAGTCTTTATAAAACATCTCTTCTTTGTCTTTGAACACGTCTATTTGTTTTTCCCCCAAGACATTTGAAAGACTTCTATTTTTAGTAATATTTCCAATTAATTATCCTGAGAAATAGCACTCCACAACAAATTCCATTCCACATACACACAAAAAAACCCAAATATTCTAGATAAAACATAGTAAACGTCTTTTTTTTAAAATAGACTTCATTTTATTTAGAGCAGTTTTAGGTTTACCACAGGTAAACATCTTTTTTTGGGGGGGGGTGTGTAAGGAAGGTTGGCCCTCAGCTAACATCTGTTGCCAATCTTCCTCTTTTTGCTTGAGGGAGATTATCACTGGGCTAACCTCTGTGCCAGTCTTCCTCTATTTTGTAAATGGGACACCACCGCAGCAAGCCTTGATGAGCAGTGTGTAGGTCCACACCTGGGATCTGAACCTTTCCCAGGCTGCCGAAGTGGAGTGCGCAAACTTAACCACTAGGCCGCTGGGCTGGCCCAAGTAGACATCTTTTTAAAAGTATAGATGAGATGTCAAGAAACTAAGTAAAATGATCTGGTTGGCAAAAATAAGGACCAACAATAAATAAAGGAATAAGTATAAGGAGCAGGAGCTGAAACTATAGGTTTTCTGAGGGCATTTACCAATTTCAATAAAGTGATCTTGAGTTTCAAGGTTCATGTAGAAGACAGAATATAGAAACCTTAGGTCCAAACAAAATGTAAAGTTGGAGCTGTGTGCTCCACTCTTCCACCAAACACGTACAAAAACCCAAGCATCCTTGAAAGACGACATCATCATTGAAAGAGTCTCCTAGAAAACATTCTCTTATATAAAAAATGAGACATTGAGGGAAAATAGTGTTTCTTCCTCTGGCTGTGATCTGAGGAAGAGGAAAAAAAATCTTCCAGAATATTCGTAATCTCAAGATAACAAATAAGCTTAAAGGTACCCTGGGAGAAGAAAAACAAATTTTCCCTAGAGGAACAAACCACAATTTATGCCTGATAGGATATCCATGTCAAATCCCACCAAACAAGAGTTCACATGGCAAAATTACAAAACAGACAGGAAAACTAGTTTTACAGAGTTGAGAGTGGACAGAGCTAAAAGGAAAATTAATGAACTGAAAGATCAAGCTGGGAAGAAATGACGTGGTATGCTTCAGAGGGGGGTAAAGAGATAAAAAATATGAGAATGTAAGAGATATGAAAAGCTTCAACATATATCTAAGCAGAGTTCTAATGAAGAGAATAGAGGGAATCCAAAAAATACAAAATTTAAAGGGATAATGGCTGATCATTTTCACAATTCATGAAAGCCATGGATTCTTAGATTCATAAAGGACAATAAAACCCAAGCCATATAAATAAAATATCTGTTTACATAATTGTCAAGTTGAAGAAGGAATAGAGAGTTGAGTAGGCATAAAAATGCACACATATACAGAAAGACCTAGAGAGAGAGAGCAAGAAAAGGAACATATTGAATATTAGAAGACAGTTCTAGGATTGGGTTTTTAACTGCATAACTATTTCTCCACACATTTATTTTGCGACTTTGAAAACTTTAATTATATTTGAGCCTATCCCATTTACGAAACATTCTCTTCTTTCATATTACATGTTTTCCATGAGAGCTTATTAAATTAATTTATTTCTTGGACCTAATCCTCCTTGACTAATAAAAACTTGAAAACCCTAGACTTGCACAACTCTTTGGTAAACAAGATTTTTCTCATTCCAAAGCAAAAAGATCTGGCTGGCAACACAGCGTTATCTAATTTTACTCCATCCTGTTTCAGCACCTGAGTCAAACCAGCCATTGGCTCTGTCGTTCAAACTGTTTTCAAAATTATTATTATTTTTGACATTTGAAAGGAAATAAAACCCTTTTTGTGACAGGTCTAGAAACTCAAGTGCATTTGGACGTCCTGAACAGCCCTGCTGTTAAATCTTACCTAAATACACTGCCTTACATTTCCACACCTAACCTCCCAGCTTTTTTTATCTCTCCATCTGCAAAGTGGCACAATGCCCATCAAAGACTCTGGACTTGCTTTAGGAAGTAAGCTCCAAAGCAGCTCCTGGGGGAAAGGGTAGATGAGGACACCTTCAGGGAATGGTTCAACATTTAAGTTGCTGTAAGGAAACATACAACAAACCATCCATCCGTCCATCTCCAAAAATGTTATGCCTCTTGACTGTGCTTCCTATGGTGATGTCTTTTTGCTGTTAAATGGCTGCACAGCCTGGGAAAGCACGACAGGTTTTATCAGCCCTGACAGCTGTCTAGAAGAAACAGCAGGCAACCTAAAACTTCAACGGCTGTGTGCAGCTATCTCCTCACGTCCTGCCAGAGCTCACAATGCTGATTCTGATTGGCACTCAAACAGAAGCCCTCTCTGTTGAATGTGTACGGGCTTCCTCAGGGCAGAGCTCTTTTTGTGCAAGGAACCAGGGTTTCAGATGATGGCGAGACTATATCAATTGGGACCTGGGTGATCACATTTATGGCTGTTTAAATAGTCAGTCCAAATTCATGTATTTGTTCCTGGTATCTCTCTGTGCCAGGTAGTGAGATAGGCCCTCCAGGGAATGCAAAAAGAAATTGGATATAATCATGCCTATTAAGCAGCTTAGAGTGCAGAGTGTTCCACATCTTCATCCCATAAGGTCTTTCCCCACAGGGCAGACATACACTCAAGCCTTTCCCATCCGCTCCCCCACAAACCTGCTAATTTTCCCTTGACCATTTCTTCAACTCTACTCACTGTCTAATTTTCACCCTTCAAATTCTTGAAAAAGGAATTACACTGAATTTTCCTGCAATAGACTGAAAGTTTGTGCACCCCAAAATTCATAAGTTGAAATCCTAACCTCCAAGCTTATATTAGGAGATGAGGCCTTTGAGAGCTGACTGGGTCATGTGAGTGTCCCTCTCATGAATGGGATTAGTGCCCTTATAAAAGAAGCCCAAGAAAGCTCCCTTGCCCCTTCCATCGTGTGGGGACATCGGGAGAAGGCAACATCTATGATCCAGAAGGTGGGCTCTCACCAGAACCCAACCATGCTGGCATATTGATCTTAGATTCCAAACTCCAGAACTGTAAGAAGTTTTGGTATTTTGCAAAAGCAGCCCAAATGGACAAAGGCAATTCCCACACCTTCACCAACTGACCTTTCAAACTGCAAAATTATCCTTTGCCTCTGTCATGCCGTGAAACTGCTTTTTCTGTAAGATCCATCTAACTTTCTCAGTCAAAGGCTTCAATCACCTGACTCTGTTCAGTGTCCACTCTAACCGCGAAATCTCTGCTTCCATGGTTCCTGAGACAATTCTCTCTTTAGGTTCTGTCAGGCAGCTTTATATAATAGAAATGGCAAAAAGTGTGAAGTCAGGGAGATCTAAGGCTTATTCCTGGTTCTGACACCAGGGACCTATGTGACTTAACCTCCCTAAGCCTGAATTTTCCTTCAGTATAAGAACATTTATGACATCCCTTTGGAGGGTCACTGTGAGTGCACTGAGGATGCACTTAAAATACTTAATAGCACAGTGAATGTCACATATTGCATATAGGTTCACATATATTTTTTCATCTTTTTAATTTCTCCTCTCTTTCTCATCTGTGTCCCGCTCTGTTAGCTGCTCTTGATCCTCTTGAAAAAGAAATGTGGCAACACGTGGATAAGTGTGTGCCCTTCACAGCCAGAGAAAACTGGGTTTCAATCAAGCAGTGCTTTTTGAAAATTGTATTTAAACACTTTTATTATGAAATACTTTAAGATTCCCAAGAAGTTGCAAAAGTAACGCAAAGAGGTCCCAAGAACTCTTTCAAACCCAGCTTTCCCCAATGATAGCGTAGGGAGGAAGAAATATCCCTTTACCCTTCTAGGTCCTTCTGGCTGTTCTAAGAATTAAATTGACATGAGACAGAATAACAGGAGAAAGTCAAACAAAGTTTAATAAAACATATACATGGGAGAGACCCAGAAAAAACTGAGTAACAGCAATATGGCCAAAGCCACCACCTTAAATACTACCTTCAGCTAAAAATAAAGGGGGATTTTGGGGGCAGTGATTTGGGACTTCAAAGGGGAGGAAGGCCATTTACATGGAGGTGGAATAGCAAATGTTTGGCAAACAAATGTTTGCCATGCCATGCGGAGACAATGGGACATGGAGAGGACTTTGATCAAATGGTCCTTGCTAGGTTCCTCCCTGTCTACCACACCTAGTTCATATTATAGTTATGTGTGATGATAGCTCCCTCCTGAAACAGGCCTTTTATCTTAAATTCTTTTAGCTAGTTAGGGGGAAGGTCAAAGTTTCTTCCTGAGTCTTTTGTTCTCAAAAATAATCAGTTCAAAATAATCTAGACACAAAATAACCTAAGAGACACATTTTGGGTGGCAAATTCTGCTTCCCTACAATAGCATCTTATATAACCATAATACATAATTCAAAGCCAGGAAATTGATGTTGGTACAATCCTATTAACACAACTACAGACCTCATTTAGATTCCTCTAGTTTTTGCATGCCCTCCAAGCACCGCTATTTACTATTTTTATACCTCTGAAAAATTTACTTAACCTGTCTCAGCTTTAGTCTGCAAATAGGAATAATTCATCAGCACCTACCTCATAGAGTGTTTCTGAGTTTTACGGGAGGTCCGATATGTAAATTCTCATATGCCCAACCTATTATTGGTTATAGCTCAGAGCTATTACTCACAGGCCATGTTCTATGGTTAATAAGAGCACAGACTAGAGCCAGAGGGCCTGTTTTTTCACACCTTCCCTTCTCTTCCTACTTGGTAACCTCTCAGACCCTCAGTTTCTTCACCAGAGGAATGAAGAGAATAATGGCACTTGCTGGATTATACTTGTTGGTTTTTTTAAATTTACAATTGGAGTGTGAGTTTTTCTTTTTTCTTTTGAAGATTGGCCCTGAGTTAACATCTCGTGCCAATCTTCCTCTTTTTTTTTGCTCTTCTCCCCAAAGCCCCAGTACATAGCTGTATGTCCTAGCTGTAAGTCTAACTATAGCCGTGAGAGAGTTTAGATAATATTTGAAAAGGACTTCAAATGGTGCCTGACATCTAGTAAGTCTTGAACGTGTTAGCTTTTATTATCTTTATAGTATCTAGTACTTAATAGGGGGATAATAAATGTCAGTTTGTTTTGTATTTTACTATTCCTCTTGTCCTCTAAATGTTGGTTTATGGGATTCTGCCCTCAGCTGTCTTTCTTACCGAATACAGAGAATTTCTATAAACTCTCATCTACTCTCAAGATTCCACTAATTCTCAGGTCGTACCTCTATCTTATATCCTTACTTTTGCTTCCAGATCTAGATCACAAGTTGCAAACTGACATCTCTAAATGAAACTCATTGTCTTCTTTCTCTGAAATACTGTGGCCTTGGTAGGAGTTCACTATGAGCTAATCGACAGGCAAGGAGAGTAATCTTCTTGCAGGTAGGGGCAGTGAGCCCTCCCGCTCAAATTCCCCACCTTCCTCCACTCTCTCCCACCCTCTGTTCTCACCCCTACCTGTAGCCACCCACCATCACAATCAGGGAGCAGTCAGCTAAGTTGGACAACAGAAAAGGTGACGGGGGCCTAACCAACTATTCAGAAGTGTTGATAAGATGCAAGACCAGTGGCTTCTGGACAGGATGGATTCTTGATAGCAGGATATGAGAACTCAGTGTTTGTTGTGTGGGTTGATGATGTTGTATTAACAATGTGCTCTTCAATCTGTCCTTGATGGAGGGTATATTAGTTTCCTTGGACTGCCATAACAATCACACACTGAGGGGCTTAAACAGCAGACATTTACTGTCTCACGGTTCTGGAGGCTGGAAGTCTGAGATCCAAGTGCTGGCAGGGTTGGTTCTTTCTGTAGCTTATAAGGCAGAATTTGCTCCATGCCTCTCCCTAGCTTCTGCTTATTTGCTGACAATCACTGGTGTTCCTTGCCTTGTGAAACATCATCCCAATTTCTGCCTTTATCTTCATGTGGTGTTCTGCCTGTGTGCATATTTGTCTTCAATTTTCCCCTTTTTAAAAAGACAGCAGTCATTTTGGATTAAGGTCCTCTACCCTAAAGACCTCATTTAAACTTGATTATCTCTGTAAAGATCCTATCTCCAAATAAGGTCACATTCTGAGGTACTGGGAGTGAAGACTTCAACATACGAAGAGGGGGTTACAATTCACCCCATAATGGAGAATGAGCCAACAGGTGGGAATGAATGTGTTTCTTCTACTTTCTTCTCTCTTTTCCACATAGGGAAAGAACATCATTTGTCTTTACCTTTCCCTAACAAAATGTCATTAGCCACAGGTAGTGTGAGTAAGCATTTATGTTACAAGTGTTAGAATTTCTTGCTGATGGGTCTTGAAGCTCTTTATGAGCTTCAAGCAGTAAACATTTTTGTGTGAGGAAAGAAAACATTAACCTTTCTGTTAAGGAAGTTGTAAACACGGAAGGAATAGAAAAGACATGAATGAAGAGACTCGAAAAGGTGGTTTGGGGTTCAGATATGTGGTCCCAGAGTGGGCCCATTGTTAACCTGTAACCCTGAATGTGCAGAGCAATGAACAAAAAAGGGACTGCTTTTGTGGGACATCATTTGTGTGACCAGGAGGTGTGATAACTAAACAATCATCTCAAGCAAGTGTTAGGGATAACTCCCCAGGGAATTCTGGACATTTGGGGGAAAGGACCATTGTCCTGCTTATGTTTGGTGTCCTTTCAAATCAGTCTATCTATCAACCAGTCAATCAATTTGGCTCTACTCTAGATACCTCTTCTGAATCTCTCCAGGGTAATCCTGTCCATAAAGGACCCCTAAATGCCTTGACGAGTGGGATGGATGTTCCCTCGCTCGAAGCTTGGAGCTTTAATGGAATACCCAAAGGGAAGTAGACACTCATGTGACATTGGCCTTGGATGGTCTACCAGTGACAAACGCTGGATCTTATCAGAGTCAATTCAAGTGACACAGAAGTAGAGTTGAACGCTGAGAGGAAGAACCTATTGGCTGTGGGTGACAAAATCAGAAACTCCCCAGTTACAGAGACCAGAGTTTTGTTCCATCTATGAATAATACTTGATGAAACATCAGGAACTGAATCCAAAAGCAAGTCCAATGATGGACAGCACCATGCACAGGAGATAGTACACCTAAGCTCACTAACATAAAATTTCCTAATGGCAGACATACTACCTTCTTCAAATTGAATCATGATTATCCTTATGAACTATATCGTTATAGCACATCAATTCTGTGGAATATTAATAAGTATTATATGAAAGCATTTGATGGTTAAGAAAATGAGTTACTGAGCTAAACAGATCTCTTTAGTGCAGAGTATTTAATAACATTTAGATGTTGTGGGATTAAATTCATATACCACAATTTAAATGTGAAAAAATAGAACTTACTGTATTTTGAGTACTTGTTTTAGCTAATCTTGAGTTTTTATTCTTGTAGCAGCAGGTGTGGTAGGTAGGGGTGGGGAGGTAGGGGTTAAGATAAAGCACACATAATAAAGTGCAATGTCACACAGTCTTCTTGAGAGTGAGGCCTAGTCCAAGGCCTAGTGTTACATTCTACTCCTCAGAATCCACTCAAATGCCCAAAACTAACTGCAAGGGAAGCTGAAAAATGAAGTTTGCCTCAGTGCCCAGGTGAAAGAGGAAATGGGTTTGGTGAATATTTACCCAATCTCT
Source organism: Equus przewalskii (assembly GCF_037783145.1). Classification (NCBI taxonomy): domain Eukaryota; kingdom Metazoa; phylum Chordata; class Mammalia; order Perissodactyla; family Equidae; genus Equus; species Equus przewalskii. The sequence goes on from NC_091855.1 coordinate 28,840,370, forward strand.
GACGAGGTCTATCATCTTAGGTACCAAATATCTTTAACTTTCTCCAACACATGAATATATTTATCCATTTTCACAAGGGAGAGAAACCAAAGTTCCACCCAATCACTGCTTCCAGCTCAAAGTCTATGACCTCTGGGTGACCACGCACATCTTTATCAAGACCCGAAGTGACTCCTCGCAATCCAGGTTCAATGTTATAAGAAGACAAAGTGTCTGTACCTTTCTACTCTGCAATACAAAATGTTAGAATGAAGACAAGGCAACTATGATAAATACTTCCTTTTGGAAAACAAAATTATAGGAGATACATAATGGCCATTAGCCTGTAGTAAGATGAACCTGTGCCAGGCAGACATCATAAGGTCCCTGTGCCCTGCCGGTGGGGGAAGGTTCAGATTAGATCCCAGTCCTGCTCTCTGAGAAGAACTTTTTTGTTTTTTGTTCTCTCTGGCCTGTGGCTTCCCTCTCCAGAAGGTTCTTTTTCCTTTATTATTCTACATGCCCATCCCTGAGGCAGGTGTTTGCAAGTATGCTCCCTGTGGGTGATTCACAGCTTTCACAGCTCTTCCTGACACTGTAAGTCTAGATCCCCAAAAGTTAATGATAAAACAGTCAATAGTTACCCTAATTCTTTAATTCAGGTTCAGGGAGCTTTTGGAAATACTATTCAAAAACTTCTATTGTTCATTTATTTGCTTCTACTTGGTACATTACACCAGTGACTACACCCAACTTCTTTCTTCAAAATTATTCTGAAGGCTAATTTATTTCTTCACTTTCTCATCTCTATAAACATAGGTGGCTGGAGACTACCTGAAATAATAGCTAGGAGGGACAGACATTTAATTTGAGTTTTTCTACAGGGCAAAATCTGAAAATCCTTTGAGAGCTTTTGTCAAAGCCTTTTTTCAATTTAATAGCTTACTGTTTAGGATCTAGAAGCAATTAGCTTTTCTAACCCTTTGAGACCTTAAATTTCCAGATTCTCTCTCTTCCCTTTTGCCTCTGCTTGCAAACTGACCAAATCTTTCCTGCTTCAGCATTTTCTTATAATACCTTCCTGTGAGCAAGAAGTAAAATAAAAAGCACAGTATCATTCAGATGCTTTCTAACTCTGTACCTACACTACATTCACTAGTAGATAAATAATCTTCCTTGTATATGTCAGCGTCTCAAGTATTTTACCACTGCATGACATAACTGTCTACCTTTCCAGTCTTTGAAGTCAGTGTCCTCACAGACTGTCACCTGACCACAAGATCAGTGACAGTATTTCTGGTGTTTGTTCTGGCAACACCCTACCACTTCAAAGTACTAATTTCTGTTGTAAGGTAACCCCGACTGCTATAATATATACACCCCAAAATCTCAGTGGCTTGGTAAATAGAAGTTAATTTATCACATAAATTTCAAACATGTGTTTATGATTAATATATAGTTGTTCTTCAGATGATGATTCCAAGATTCTACCACTTTCCACACAGAGTTTCCAAGAAAAGAACACGGAGAATTGCGCATGGCATGTTTTTATAAGCTAGGTCTAGAAATGGTATATTAGTCAGCTTCGGCTGTCAAAACAAAATGCCATAGACCTGGTGGCTTCAACAACAGAAACATTTTCTCACAGTTCTGGAAACTGGAAGTCTGAGATCAGAGTGCCACCATAGTCAGGTGCTGGTGCGGGCTCTCTTCTTGGCTTGTAGATGGCTGCCTTCTCACTGTGTCTTCACTTGGTGAGAGAGAGACAGACAGACCGACAAAGACAGACAGAGACAGATGGAGAGATCTTCTCTCTTCTTATAAGGTTACAATCCTATCAGCTTAGAACCCCAGCCTTATGACCTCATTTCATCTTCATTACATCCTAAAGACTTTATCTTTAGAAACAATCATATTGAGAGTTAGAGTTTCAACATGTGAATCTTGGAAGGACACAGTTCAGTCTACAACAAGTGGTAAACATCAGAATTCCTTATGTTCAAAAAAATTATCTCTATGATGAAGTCATGAATTTTATAGCCAACTCTAGTAAGCTCCTGTAAAAATTTATTTGATCACAGGTAAGGCCAGATAATAGTGTATCCTGCCACCACTAAAAAAGATGAGTGACACAGCATTGAGGAGGAGAGTTAGACCAGGGCTGTCAGCATTTGGTTTTGTGATCTCATGCGTGATGTTTAATCTCTATGAGCTTCAGTTAATTCATGTGAAAAAGAAAATGACTTAAGTTAGTGCTAGTTGATCACATATGGGATTCATTCTTTGTCATTCTTGCTATTCTAGTTTATGTTGATATGGTATCATAGTAATTGAAATATACTCTTTGATTAATATATTTTTCAACGTATTTGTCTTAGTTTCAATTCCCCCAAAAGCAGATACTGAGGCAAGAATTTGGGAGCAAAGATTGGGTGAAAAATTGAGATTAGCATATAAAACATCCTCTCTTCAAATAAAGAAATCAGTTGTAGTACAAGAAAACAGAGTTTAATTACTTACAGCACCAAGGGATAATACTATACAGACAAGTTTGAATAGTGTATCATTAGGGAAATGAGTATACAATATTTATTGCTCATGGGTTGGACTGAAAGGTTCTTAAGGTGAGATATTAGAAGGAGGCAAGTCTTCGTATGGATTGATTTCTTAAGACAGCAGTCTGGTGCAAGCCAGGCAAGAATCTGAGCAAAGAAGAATGTGTACACAAGTCATAAGACATTCTGTGGTTAATTGCATAACTGATAAGGGTGACTTTTAAGTTCTCAGTCTTGCATAAACAATAGGCATGGTTGTTCTGGTTCTCACAGGGAAGAGAGGAAAACCAAGGAAATGTGGATTCCTATATGCATTACCCACTGGAAGGCAAGAAAACTGGGCTATTTGTTCTCTCGTCTCTCATTGGTTAAGGATTGCTTCTGGGGTATCAGCTTCCTGGCAGTTCTGACTCCCCTTTGCACTGGCCCTGCAGGCTAGAGAGGCCAGAGAACATTCTCTTCTTTCTCATTCTGTGAGACACAGGAAACTATGATCATATTTGGGAACTCTGTAGGTCATGTCCAGGATAGACTGAGCCACATGAGAGAGACAAAGGTACCCATAACATGTGCTACAGTATTTAAAGACAATTCTGAAAAAGTGAAACAATTTAGTTTTTACATTTAATTTTAGAACTAAATTTTGCATTCCATCTTAGATTGCACAATTAAAAAATAAAGTGTACTGAGTCAGGGTGAGTGAGAAATTATTTGGCACTAATCACAGAAAAGTGTGGAATTTCATTGCTATCTAAATTTATCTCCTGGTCACTGTCAAATAGTTTACCACACATACAATAAAACAGAACTACCCTTTAATAATATTAGTTAAGGGATAATAATATTTAAGTTTTGCCTAATGATATCTTTTATTACAAGCCTTCTAAAGCATTCAATAATCCAAAACATAATTCTAGGCTGTATTCTAATGCTTAATCAAATTGAGAAGACTTAAATTGAGATGTTTACTAAACATTAATTTACCATGCTTGTTAAATATGTCTGAAGGTTAGTCCACATTAGAAAAACTTTGATTTGCCAGATTGTTTATCTGGTAGAGTTTTCCATGACTTGGATTTTGCTTATTTCAGTCTCATGGTACAGTATAGCACAGACCACTGAAAAGGACTAGAAATAAGATCAAGATGGTAGCAATAAACAACTCTAGTAGTAGTCAAATTATAATCTTGAAAAACAATTTAAAACTGAAGCAAACCAGGGATTCTTAGAAAAATGAGTAACTTTAGGCCTGGATCATAAAATGTACAAGATTATCTTGGGTCATCTTCCTTTAGCAGATTGCAAGGAATTGTCAAATACTACTAGAGTCACATCAAATGACTCAAGATTCAACTTAAAGAGGCTCCCATGGATCAAAGATACAATTTTAAGGGCATCAGTACAGATAAAAATTTCAATAGATTTAAACCCATCAACTGTGTCTAAATTCCGTGATTTTGTGACAGCCACCCTACACACAAAATCTAATGGATTCCTTTGGAAGATGCTACAAAACCATCTGTATTTTGAAACAGATACATAAAGGAAAAGAATGGAACACTTATCCTCTTTTCTATACAAATTCTGTAATTGGTAACCAGTTAGTAAATATAAGGAAGTTTTTATTTATAAAAGTATTTCACAAATAGAAGAAGGAAAAATCCTATTTGCAACCCCTTGCTTTGAACATCAGTAGCTCTAACATCCCCAAAGAGAGACAACTAGCCATTATATGCCATTGATGAAAGATATGTTACCATCTATGAAATAGTCTTGCCCCCAAAAATCAAATTTCCATGTGATTAAGCCTCTATCTCCAACAACCAATACACAGAAAATACCAACTACAGAGGAATATTCTTGATGCAAAATATCTCATTTTTTTGCTAAGAATCATAGTTTTCTCTGACCTATTTGCTTGTTCTTCATTTGTTTAATGAGCACTACCAATGGCTTTCTTTTTAGTGATATTTTCAACAAAAGTAATGCTTTGTCTTCTTACTTTATGCAAGCTACCACATAAGCTACAATAGCCAAGGAATAATGATACCTCCTTGAGTGTGGTTGCAATGTAGTTGGTCAGAGCTCATTCATTAGCTACATTACTCACTAACCTTTCAAAATGCTTGATTCAAATTTCTGCCATAGCTCAACCATAAATTACTACAGGTCATGGACCTCTAAGGTCATACCTTATTAGTTGAAACTGTGACTGTTAATAAATTTAATTGGTCTGATTTAATATCTGCTGTCATGTCAAGGCAGAAGGAGCATGATATCATATGTGAGTGTTAGTGGGTCTCTTCCTCCATCCTGCAGAAATAATCTGTATGAATTCATTACTCAGTGTAGATCATTGTTAATCTGTCTCATTGACATAGAAGAAAAGATGAACAAACTTTTTAAAACAGTCTCTGTGTAGGCACATTTTCTGTGGTGAATCAAAATTTGGAATTAACCAGGTTTTCCCGTATCACTTCCTTGTTGCCTACTCTATGTCGAACTCACTTGAATTGCTCCTGAGAGTTTCTTTTAAGAGGAACCACTCCCCCCCCCCAAAAAAAACTCCCACTACATTTTAGGTCTATATTCCAAAATACTCAAAGTAGAGATATTATTTGTGAAGGAAAGACTTGTGATTTGCAAAAGCCGGTATTTGACACTCAAAATTATAAACTTTAAAGGGATCAAGGCACAAAAGTTTAAACCATAAGAAACAAACTGAAAATATTCTAAAAGCCACTCATTTTCTGCCTTATCTTTTCCCGTTGTCAACTTAAGAAAATGATGAATAAAATTTTTCTAAACGAAGTCAATATAGTATCTAAAATTCTACCCACAGAAACTGAGCATATATTTTAGTCTACCAATAGTAAGTTATTTTTGTAAATGTCAAGGACAAGTCTACTTCTCTTTGTGAAAAACTATGATCCTATAAATCTATAGGTAAAACAAACTCATTTTATTAAAAAAAATGAGTTATGTGAGAAACTGTTTATAAACAAAGCTGATACTTCTAACATTAAAATATTGATAATAAATAAAAAATATGGACTAGTACATTTAAAAAATTTAAATATAATTAATTGACTGAAATTTAACACCAAAGAACTTAAATAAAAAAGAAGAGCGGGACTGTTAATGATGGTCAAAGACAAGTTTATGATTCTTGCATGAAACACAAAGCTTACAGAGTTAAAAACATATATTTACGCACACACACACGCACTCAGCCCCACCACACGCATTCAAAATTGAAGTGTCTCAATGAAAGTATGAACATCCAGGTTTCAGGAAAGACAGAAATCAGGGAAGCTCTGGGCGCATTCACAGCAAAAATTTTTGGACATTCTCTTTAGGACCTTGGCCCGCCTTACAATTCCTTATGTCTCTGAGTTTGTACAAAATTATCATAAATTGGAGGCAATCTGATTGCTGAGCAACCAATTATTTTCCTTCTTTAGTCAAGGATCTATCTCTAGTCCAATCAGCTATGGCTAAAGGAAAAGAGTCTCATAATACAAATAAGGAATCAAACAGTCAACCTAGGAGAATATATGCAATATACCAACACACTCCAGATTCTTTTTGCAGGTGGGGACCATTTTCAGAGAAAAGAGTCATGAGTTGGTCAAACATATTCCAGAAGTTCTCATTAGTAAGACCATATTACAGTCTATCTTTATTTTGTCTCTTATATTTTCATTTTACCTTATTAATACACTTTAGTATGTCAGTAATGGCATCATACTATAGTTAATTTTTCACCTATATATTTCCTCTTCTACAAAATGAGGTCTTCAATGATTGGGACTAGTGTTGACTTGTTTTTGTATGTTCACACACTGGAGAGTGATAGATGACTGTTACCAGTAAATATCTCTTTAATGAGAGAGAGTGATTTTTTAAAAACGAGGAAATATATGTATTAAAAAAAATTAACTTTCGAGTTTCACTGTGACATGGCATTTAGTATATATACCATCACATATGCTCTTCTTACAGTATAACTGACCTCCCACCCAGCATTCCAGCTGGTATTTGCGACTATCCCAACCAATGGAGTATGGCATAAGTGATACTATGTGACTTCTTCCAATGCTGGGTTACTAAAAATATACAATGTCCAGATTCTCTCGCTCTGTTTTGACACTTTCCTTGGACACAAGCCACCATGTTGTAAGGATCCTGGGGCATATATACAGGATGTGCATGAATCCTCCCGTAAACTGCTCTAGCTAAAGTCTCAGCTGACAGCCATCATCTACTGCCAAACATATAAGTAGATGAGCCTTCAGAGTAGTCCAGCTGTCAGCCTTTGAGTCCTCCAGCTGAAACCCCAGACACTGTGGAGCCAAGAAAACCATCCCCACTGTGCTCTGTCTGTATTCCTGACCCATTGAAACCATGAGAAATAATAAATGATTATTATTACTTTAAGTCATTAAGGTTAGAATAATTTGCTACACAGCAATAAATAATGCATCTATACTTGAGGGAAGATATCCATGTTTATCTTAGGGTAATGTATGTATCTCCACAACTTAGCACAGTGCCTTGTTGAGAAAGTGCTAAAAATATGTGGACTCAGGGAAGAAATAAATGAATAATTACACAAATAAATGAATAGACAAAAGTCTCTAAGTTCAGTTGCATGAACCTGCTGAAGATCAAGGAACTTCCCGCAATGAGGCAATATATGGAATTTTGTTTGGCTCCTATTCCTAAAAATGGTTCCTATTTTTTGTCATTATTGTTAGATCCAGTAACTCTTATACCCATTCATTCTTCCTTGTCCACAGATGCCATAAAAAGTACATCTAATTTGTTTTATATTGCAAAGTTTAAAATAATCAAGACTGTTATCTCTATTGTCTCTAACCCCTATAACTATTTTTTATGGCACATATGCCCAATTTTTTCCCTTTTCTTGACATAACACAGTCTTTTGTCTTTCGCGTATTTCTTTCATTTCTTGTCAGATAATATCGTTTGATTTTTAAAAATATATGTTGATTTTTGTCATCAAATTGTACTGAATATTTATAGGATGAGTTGATCAACAGCGAGGATCTTAGTATTGTCATCCATCTTGTCATATAAGCTACATTATATCAGTCCACTCTAGACTCATGTTAACCTTTAGTACCCACAATACCGAAGATTCAAACTGAGTTTACTATCAAATAAAAACTTCATGTCTTCTTTAGACATGAGGCTATCCTGTACTTGGTGAGTTATTCTGGAGGTCCCATGCACGGCTTTATAAACTTTCTTTCTATTTGATTCCGATTTATAATTTTCAATCATATATACCTATATCTAGATATATATATATCTGGATATATATCAGATATATATGTAGAGAGTGAATATATCACAAAATGTACCCACTTGTCATTTTGAGGCTCAAACCATTGACACAGTTTCATCAACTCTTCATCAAAGTAAGTGGCAAAATTATAAGTACGGCCACGACTGGTCTGATGAAAGAGACCTATGACGTAATGAACTTTCCCTTCAAATTGATATTGACCACTTTATCATCACAATTTGGAATTTCTATTCAAACATATGCATTTCTCTAGTTCCATTCCACAGACCTGAATTCTCTTGCACATCCATGAGATTATTCTGTTAAAAATAGTAAATGATTTTATAAAGAAAGTGATACTTTATGAATATGGGATTCTCTCACTCTACTGTTCTAACACATTTGAAAAAAAGAAACGAATTTATTGGTGCGTTTTATATCTAGTAAACCTCTGCTGGTTCCCAAAGACTGTAGTTTTTTTTGATTGTTTACTAAGTCTTTTAAAAATATATCTTTCCAATATCGTTCAAGGAACTAATATCAGGGTCTCTGGCATAAAGTTTAACATTTAACTAATTTCTGTCTTAACCAATATCACGAATACACTTGGATCTCTTTAGCTTTCTAGTGCCCTTCCAGTTTCCACTATCGCACAAAATCAAAGGGGATCCAAGATTATTTCTGCAAAATCTCCCCACACCCTGGATTGTCATTTGAATTCACTCACAAATTTGAATTCATTCAGAGCATTTGAATGCTTTTAACAGTATCTTTATATGTATTTTGTTTTAATATATTCTTCCTAAGAGTTATTTTAGCATAATAGCATACACTTCAAATATATTTAATGAATGAGTGCATAAATTCATTACATTAACTAATTTAAATTTTCTTTTAAGAATCTCTCAAAAATGGAAGTGAAATTTGTTGTTAAATTAATGGGAAAAATACGAAGCGTTAATGGAAACTTCAGTGACATCATTTAAAACATTCTTATCCTTTATTCGTATTTTTAAACTATTTTTTATTATTTTTATAATCTCTTATAGCTACTGATATTAAGAAATGAAGATAATTTAGCATAAGAAAACACTATTAAATTTTTTGAACAAGGTTCTACTTGACTAGTTAGTAGGTTAAATTTCATTTAAAATCTTAAAATGAAATATTCAAATGGAATTAAGGACTCAGAAATGAGAAGTTACTTAGTGGATCAAATGGATTATTTATAAAAAAGAAATAAGCTGTAGTTCTTCAAATTTTTCAATATTTGCCATAAGCACATTTTTACAATACTTTTGCAATTTGCAATTGCAATACTTTTGCTTTATTTCTAGTGCTACATGCTTATATTATAGATAAACCCTTAAAAAATGGTTTCCAATTATTACAGCAGGTTGTCCATCACACCCAGGGAAAGGCCATGAATTACTGCTGCCATTTTTTTTATTCTGTCAAGTCCAGTCACAACGAGGGATTTCAAACAGTTCAAGGACTTTCTCTACCACAGGCCAGGTCTTGGCATGCAACAGATATTCAATAAATATGGACAGAATAATCAATGAATGAATTCACACAAAACTATACCATAATACAAAGCATCAAGCGTTTATGGGCAGTTTTCTCTCTGTAAGCAATTATGTTAAATTCTGACCCAGAATCGCAAACAACCAATCCCTCACAAAATTCACCATGAATCTTGAATGCAAACTGTGACATCTCCATAGTGTTTACTCCTATAATTTAAAAAAAGGTCAATATGAATAATAGTAAGCAGCATCATGTTGGTCTAAACTTCAAGTAGTCTTTCCTAAACTTGTGCTATTGACATATGTGAACCCACAAACCAGATGATGGCTTTGCAACAATGCAATCTCCGTTACAGGGGAGTGTTAGCTTGTGCTGTCTGAGGACCATAACAGAAACAATTTATAGAGCAGTTGAACTCACTATTCTCCCAATATTTATGGCAAATTCCCTACTTAGAACAGGCTACTTAGTATTACAGTAAAATATATATTGCGGTGAAACAAGACTGAAAAGAAAGAAGAGGAAAGGAAAAGAGAAAAGGAGAGGGACAGGAAGGAGAAGGGAGGATAGGAAAATGGAGAAAGGGAAGGGAAGACTTACTCTGCACACTCTGAATTTTTCTCACTAATTTTCCAGTAGAATGGAGACACCATTCAAAACTTTCGTAAGAAACATGAACTCAGATGAGTTCTGTATTTCCACCAAGAATTGTACATTCCATCCCCCCTAAAATGGCCTTCAATTGCAGCATGTGAGATCTTGACCATTCTAATAGGAGACTTTGAAATACACAACTGATTGATTGCGCTATTATTTTTTTTTTAGAGGTTTTAAGAATAGGTTAGCGTTCTGTAACATTTGCTTTGCAGTCTTGCTCAAATAGAGGAGAACAGATTAGATAAACTCACACATAGTTTTGTCCAATCAATGACCAGATATATTGTAATTGATGTCTGAGATTGTAAAGTATATTTAAATGAGATAGAATATAAAAAATTTTTTTCTACCTCTCTATTTATCTAGTATTAAAGATTACATTCAGCTGCAAATAACAGAAAATCCAAATAATAAATAAGACTTTGTAAAAAACAAATGTTTGAAGTAAGCACTCCATCCAAAATATCAGAGCAAGGTTTTTAGAGACCTAAGCTCCATTTCTTTTTCTGCTAAATCATCCTTAGCAAATACCTTACATATTCAGCATCACCTCAAGTTTTAGGAGAGTTGCTGGAGTTCCAGCCACCAGGTCTACATTCCAGGAAGAAAGAAGGGGAAAAGTGAGGAGGGATTGGAAAATTTAATTTCTTTTAAAATTGAGGTAAAATTTACAGGAAATGAAGTGTCTAAATATAAAGCGTACAATTTGATGAACTTTGAAACATGCAGATACCTATGAAATCATGACTCCCACAAAGAAATAGATTATTTCTATCACTCTAGAGAGTTCGCTCAAGCTCTCTCCCTATCAATCCCTACCCAGATAGACAACAGTCTTCTTATTTCTTACTCTGAACAAGGTTCTACTTGACTAGATTTATTTCACCTGTTGTTTTTTTTCCATATTTATATAAATTGACTCACACAGTAGGTATAATATTTTTGGTATTCATGTTGCATTTATCATCAGTTCATTATTTTTTAAATTGATGGATGGTTTTCCATGGTGTAAATATATCTGATGTTAATCTATTCTTCTGTTAATAGACATTTGGATTGGTTCCCAGATTGGAGCCATTATGAATAAAGTTGCTACAAACATTCTTGAACAAAACATTTTATGGACATTTGGGTAAATATTTAAGAGTAAAATTGTTAATCATAGTATGTTTAACTTTATAAAGACTGCCGGCATTTTCCAAAGTGGTAACAACATTCTATACCCCAACCAACAAAATTCCAATTGGTCCACATCTTTGTTAACGTTTTGTTTGGCAGGGACTTAAACTTTACTCATTCTAGTGTATCTCAGTGTAATTTTTACTTGCATTTCTCTGATTACAAGTGATTTTAAATATCTTTTCATGTGATTATTGGTCATCTGTATACTTTTTGTGAAGTGTTGTTTAATCTTATGCCAATTTTTAAAAATTGGGCTATTTGTATATTTGTTTATAGATTTGTATTCTGGATACAAGTCCTTTGTTGGATATGAACATTTCAAAGTCCTTGGCTTATTTATTCATTTTCTTAATGATGTTCTTTAATTTTGATGAAGTTCAAGTTATTTTTTGTAAGGTTAGTATGTTTGCTGTTAAACAATCTTTGCTCACCACAACGTTGCAAAATTATTCTCCTATGTTTTCTGTTACAAATCTAAGGTTCTTCGCATTTCCCTAATTTTGAGTTAATTTGCCAAGTTTTGTAAAAAAAATAGACTAGCCTATTGAGATTTTGATTGGAATTTAGTTGAATTTGGATATCAATTTGAGGACTGCTGACCTCCTAACATTGAATTTTCCAACCTATAAATATGGCATATCTTTCCATTGTAAAGGTTGTTTTGAATTTCTCTTGGCAATATATGTAGTTTTTCAGTGTACAGAAGTTGTGCATGTATTTTGTCAAACGTAATGATATTCAGGAGGAATATTGGTCTTGCAGTTGTCTTTTGTGGAAATGGAAGTATATTTTCTCCCTCTATATTTTGAATGAATTTGTGTAAGACTGGTACTGTTTTTCCTTAAATGTTGGATAGAATTTGCTATGGAAGCCATCTGGGCCAGGAGTTTGTTGCTGCAAGGTTTTTACTACAACTTCAATTTATTTAATAACTACAATGATATTTAGATTTTTTCTATTTTTGTCATTATCAATTGAATAGGTTTTAATTTTCAAGAGTTTGTCCATTTCATCTACCTTATTGAGTAGATTGCCCTAAAATTGCTTATAATATTTCCTTATTTCCATTTCAATGTATAATCTGTAGGGATATCTTCCATCCCTGCATTGGTAATCTCTCTCTCTCTCTCTCCTGTCTATCTTACTGGGGTTTAGGAGTTATGTTAACCCTTTCAAAGAAACAAATTTTATCTTTCCTCAGTTACTTGTATCTTTTCTATTTCATCAATTTTTCTTTATGGAATACATTTTCCTGCCTCTTTATATATCTAGGAACTCTTTATTTTTGTACTGGATTTGTGGGTAATATGTTTGTAGGGAGTTTAGATTATACTGATAATCTTTAAGAGGTGTTAAGCTCTGTTTTTATAGGCAGGTAAATTACTGGGGCACCCTTTGATCTTTTATTCTTTGCTAGGACTGGTCTGGTCTGTCTCAGCTTTGTGCTTAGTGCCAGAGTGTATCTCATTCTAGAGAATGTTTCTCACTCCAAATGCATGGCCTTCTGAGAATGTCAACTGACTGCCCAAGCTTCTCAGCCAAGTCTCTCCACTCTGGCTGGACCAAAATTCCAATGTCTTTCAGTCCTATGAAATCTGATATTGCTTATCAGCCATCTGCTCCAGGAGCCCATTCTTTGCTAGGCTTTGTAGAGTCCCACCCTGCACACAGAGAGTCAAGACCTCAGCCACTAAGCTATGTTGAACTTCCATGCAGACTTCGAGGGCCATGTCTCTGCGTAGCTATCCTTTCTGATATCCTGGCCTCCCATACTGAGCACTATGTTCCCATGGTGGGCTGAAATTCCAATCTCTGCCTCCTCAGCTCAGCGAGACTACTAGTCTCCTAAAAGCTCCAACTCTCTGCACTGAGGTAAGAAAGTTCCCTCATTCAGAGAGCCTGGGAAAATGTGGCCATCGTCTCCTGGGTTTCCTTTCTCTCAAGGATGGCAGTGCTGCTCTGCCTGTTGTCAAATGCATTAGAAAAGCTGTATCAGTTTGGGGTAGGGAGTTTTATAGTTTGGGGTAATGAGAGGGCAAGTCCAGTATCAGTTACTCAGTTATGGCCAGAGTAGAAGCCTCAGGGAGATCTCTTTTAAAGAGTTTTCCAGAAATCCCACCCAAACTGGTGCTCATGTATCATTGACCACTTGTATCTTAAGGAAGCACAGAAAAGTAGTATTTTAGTTAGGCTCATTGCTATCTCCAATAATATTAAAGTCTGTTCCCGAAGATGAAAAGGCAATTCGATATTGGATAGCTAACAAGCTGTCTCTGGTGTAAATGATTCACTGACCTCAGGGAGTTTAATGGATAATTGTATATGACAACAATAAGCGCATTGATCATACCTATCATGTTTGGAAGATAAACAACTTCACTTAGAATGAACAGATTTTTGGAGAGCAAAGAATCCTTGTCTGATTCATTTTTTATATTACCTAAAGTTCCTAACACAATAACTTGCATACGCCTTAAAATTTATTTTTTGCTAATTTGATCCAAACCCTGACTGACATCTGTACAATTTTTAAAATGTGGTATGAATTTGTGTTCCCAAAAGAAATGCAAAACAGTAAATAAACAAAACAAAGAAACAAAGAAACAAAACAGAAATAGTACGTGTTCCCTTTTTGAGGGCATCAAATTTAAGCTTGAGTAGACAATATCTTCCTGTAAAGTTACAGAAAAAATTGACCCAGATGAATTTTGCAATTCATAGAATATTATGTAGTAATCAATACTTTTCAGAGCCTACCTATCCCATAAATTCTTGTGGCAAGCTTCTCCCTGTTCTGCACCACAGAAACCAAAGCTGCTCATCGTGGTTTCAGTATATAACCCTGAAATTTTCTTTTCAAGGAAAGGAAAACACTACTGAGGTTGGCCAACCATATTTTTTCTTTAAATATGTTTTAAATGGGGTTCAGGAATGCTAGCTAGGCTTTTATGCTGCTTAATATCAGTAACTTTTCTGTAGCATGTCCACAGAGAAGTGGAGAAAAAGTGGTCATCAAAAAAAGGAAGCAAAACACATATAAAAAGATGATCAGAGATGGGTTTTGCTTCAAATTTGACAATTTTTATTTTCTGCCCTAATATTAGGCAAGTCAAACTCATACATTCTAATATTTTCTCCCTCTTTAGTATAAGATACCTTGACTCAGGTTGCTACTTGCAACCAAATGCCTCTGATAGAGCGATATTGCTAATGTTATCAAAATGTTCTATTCTAATGAGGCTGATCAATTACAAAATCCTACCGTTTGTTTTTAACACAAACGTTTGTTTCTTGACTCAGATAGGCTTAATACAACTCTCTTTTCCAAAGATGCTACATATATTCATTTCATAAGAGATAATGTTCAATAATTTTATGGCACTGAAAGACCATGTCAATAAAAGATATAATGTTACCCAAAGAGAACAACATTGAATCTTTATTAAAGTATGAAATATTTAAGAGCAATGAGTCAAAGGTCTATTCTATTTAGTCCGTGTGCATCTAGTTTTAGATAAAATTAAATTAAAACAAGATGATATGTCTATTCTTCCTTATTGAATTTTACATAAATTTTCCATGGTTCAATAGAGGTAAGAATGAGACTCTTGACTTTTATAGAATCCAACCCCTAGGAACGTGTAGTAATCCACTATGTACAGAGTACTAAAGGACATTCTACTATAATAGTGACTTTTTAAAAACGTGATTTTCTATTATTAAAGGCAAAAATTTTAAACAGAGTTAGAAAATCTGGCTTTACTTCTCCTGATCATATCTGCTGATCACGGGCAAATAACTTAAAAAGACTGAGAATCAGTTTTAGCAAGTAGAATACCAGCTATTGTCACTTCATATGGTTGATGTAAAAATCATATGAGGTAATATGTAACATGTGAGGTCATTTACACAAAAGAAAAATCCTTTTGATTGATTGGGTGTGTGTTATGGTGGCAGGCCCTGAGTTTTTCATTTTACATACATGTAATCTTAGCTTCATAATAATTCCTCCCTGAATACAAGAAAAGAATAAATCTAATATAGCTGACTTTAGACTGCTTTAGATGTTTTTGTAATTTGTTCTTACAAAGCAACTTGGTGCTCATATCTCTACAATAAGAATGTTATAAATTTTGAGTATCCACTCTAGGGGGGAAATCTATGATATCATAATGTACTATAATTGTAAGTAATCCCTTTGAATATTCTTAGAAAACTGCCTGTAATTACATGAAAGAGCAGAAGGCGCCTTGGGGCCTTTTACCAGCTGTTTCCTGTCATCATGTCAGTCCTTGGAATTAGAAAATTTTAGATTCAAATGGATTTGATCAGACAAGGATAGAGTGAAACAAATGGAGACTTTGATAGACTTCTCCAGTGGCGACATGATGAATTTCATTCTTGCTACAAAATCTCACCCAATTATATTCCAGACAAGCTGTGACAGGTGGACTCAACTTACTATACTACCGCCTGATGACATATTTGAAAGCATGATGTCTTCCCCAAATCGACTTTAACATAAATATATTACGAAAAAAATAGTATTCTTCCACAGTAGTGAAAAATAGTTATGTAAGTTAAACTCCTAACTTTGCAGGTTGAGGCAGAATGCTAACTAAATAATTTAAATTCCTCCATGTTTTAAAAACAACATGAAAGCGGGATGGTAGGACTATATAAGACAAAGTATTGACGAATATGTGTGACTGCAAAGACCTCTGATAACCATCTCCCACCAAGCCCATGCATGTGAATTTGTACACCCTCCCAAATGACTGAGGTTACTAAAATGAATGTGTAGATCAATTCTCATTTCATCCCTTGAATTACTTCATCCCAATCTTTCAACACCACTTCTTGGATGAGATTCTAATGGAGAAAATGCCTAATACCATAAGTCCTCTGGTTCTAGCTCAGTTAAAAGTTAAATATGGGCTTTTCAAAGCATTAGAGAGACGTGAGTTCAATTCTTTTTCCTTTTTTTTTGGGTGAAAAAGATTGTGCCTCAGCTAACATCTGTGCCAATCTTCCTCTATTTTGTATGTGGGAGATTGCCATAGCATACATTGATGAGCAGTGTGTAGGTCTGCACCTGGGATCTGAACACACGAACCCCGGGTCACTGAAGTGTGGCACTTGAACTTAATCACTACACCACTGGGCTGCCCTCATTGAGTTAAATTTTTTAAATTGACTTTTAAGAAGTGATTCTATTTTCCCAGTTTTATTTAGCTGCTGTATAACAGTGTGTATTCTCTGCTCAATAGCAAAAATGAATAAAATAAGGATTAAGATTAAAAATAAAGAAGAGAGATTGTCAACCTAATTCACAGCTTTGTATAGTGTGGCAAGCCCTTTTTCTCACTTTAATTATGCATGTGACAATAGTTACTCACTAACTACTAAGAAACATTAGGAATTAATCTACATAGGCTACAGAATCTGCCTTGATGTTATTGTGTTGTAGTAGGTTTTGAAAGTCAAGAAACTCAATACCTATAGTTCATTATTACATAAATAGTAATAAACATAAATCACAAGTAAATAAATATCTAATTCCATCATTTGATTAAGTCAAGTGTCTAAACCATACAATCTACTAACATAAAATGTGATTGGAAAATAAAAATTCTTTGTAGCACTCCCTGAGAAATCCACTTTGGATAGGGCTTAGGGCTCTCCCAACATATCACAGTGAAATGAGAATTTCTTTCTGTAGTTGCTAGATATTAAAGCCTTGCCAAGAAAACTGGTGATACTAACTGCTAATGATACCACAATTTGAATGTAGGTCCTAATGTTATCTTTGAAATGGAAGCATGTGATTGACTTTTAGCTGTGCATTATTTTTGCCTAGGAAGGCCAGCCCTTTTCCTGATGCACATCTTGAAATGTTTAAGCAGACAACCTCCAATTAGGACAAACACCACTTAAGTAGCCCTGTGGGATGGGATGTAAAGGCTACTGCTCTGAATTTGATGTAACTCTAGTTGATGTCTTGATATTGGTGAAGGACTATCCATCCCCTTACTTAGGAGGTTGATGCAGAGTTCCACAAATTGCTACAGAGTGTCAGGAAAACACCAATGATTTCCTCCAACCCTCTCTTACTTTCTGATAATCATGTGCTATTCAACACCTGGAATGAGAAAACACAACTTCAACTTTCTGTCTGTGGGAAGGGATAGTCCATTTCTTCCCCAAACTAGTCTTACAAATGTAGGAAGACAACATTAAAACATTTACTTATGTTTTTAAATAATTTGTTGGCCTAGGTATTGCATTAAATTTGATGCATCTGGAGAGAATAGAATGTGCTCTAAATCCATATTTGGAATTTGAAAAGGTGTTTTTATTGAGAACTTACAAATTATATAGCAGAAATTTAAAGAAATAGACAAAAATTATGTATATTAAATATCTGAATCAACTCTTAAAGGTAAGAATTTGCCTTTAGTGCCTTTCACGTTGCTTGTAAAGTACTACCTGTGCAATATACATTTGCAGAAAGGCAAGAAGGAAAACAGAAAGAATACAGATGGTGAGGGAGGTAGGAAGCTTGTAAAGCTGGAACCAGGTCAACCATGTCTCTGAGGATCTTCACAGATTTGGGGGTGATAACAGCTGGAAACGATAGATGTCAGTCCTCTGAAAATAATGGCATTAAAACTGTAACTAGAGTAAGAAAAAAACCATGGAAAATATGCAAAAACGTAGATAGTTTTATATCTAGAGATGTTGTATCATCTACCAGACAGGGAAAATGTTACCAAAACAAAACAAAACAAAATAAAAGCAATAATCTCTCATGATCAAAGATTTTTAGGGCTCAATGAAAAGATGCTTGAATCACTTTAGAGACAATTAAATGTGAAGGTCATTCCAGCAGCTGATGTGGGGGTTGCAGAATCTGAACTTGGACAAGGGCGTGAATAAGGCATGCAAGTGGTGCACACGTCACACAAGGCCCCATGCTTAATAGGGCCCTGCACTTGGTTGAAAGCTCTGCTGTCACCATCTTGGTCTTGAAACTCAGAATATATTTTGAAAAGACATCTGGCATTTTCATTTTGCGCTAGGCCCACAATTTTGTATCCAGTCCTGTGAGTAAACTACACAGCTATGAGGACAATGATAGCAACGCCATATAAGGGAGAAAGATCCACCTCATTGATCTTAATAAGGCCAGTGGGTTCTATCAGTGTTGCTAGCAAGAAATCAGGCAGCATTCTAGCTACTATCTCTGTGATCATGGAATCTGTTTGCACAGATATCCCCCCCAAATATTTCATGATGATACAATCATTTTGTTAGTAAGAAGTATCTTTCAAATATGGGAAGATTTAGAATTAAGTGTAGAAATTGTTAAGGTGATCAAGAGTTTAAGAAATTTGCTTATTTGGTTATTTAAATATGTATAATATTCAAGAGAATTTAGCCCATGAGAGTTAAAAGACAGACTTTGATTACAATTTGAAATTTTTTAATTAAAAAATTAATTTAAGCTTGAATCATCATGCTAATTTTATAGACAATATTGAAACATTTAAAAGAACCTAAGAATTGCCACATTTACAAATTAATCAGGTTTAGATTTCTTCAAAGTAATAGGTAATATTTGGTTGGTTTAGAAATGAAATACAAGAAAATCCATTTACACAGGATATAACAATTTTAGAAAGAACTAATATTTTTTTAATATTAGCTTTAATAAATCACACATTTTAATTTGAAAAACAAAGTAAGTCTTTGAAAAATATCCTCTAAACATAAAAACAAGTTCAGAATTTAACAATAAAAGCTCACATTGTTAAATACCCTGAACTTGGTGTAATTGTGTCCACTTCTTCACTCGTTTATTTAAGAAATATTCATTCAGTAGTGTATTAGATGTACAATAGTGAGCAAATAGAATTGATCACACCCTAATGTCAGTTAGGTCTATTAATTTGGAAATTTAACACTTAGCATAAACTTGGCTTATTGGTAAAATGAGTCTATGTCTCTGGTTGCTGGGGGCAGCCTGAACAGCTAGAGTGTCAAACATTTTTATCTGATGTTGAACAGAACGGAACCCGAGGTCCTAATTTATGCCTATTGTTCTGGCATAGCTACTAATGCTTACCTTTTTACACTCAAAATTTGGATGGTAATTTATGTGACTCTCCCCTTCAGTGATGGCTTAAGCCTCTAACCTCGCAAATGGTGCACACATGCTTAATAATCTGGTAGCCCTGTCCGCTGGAGAGAATGTGAACCACAATTGTAATTTTAAACTTTCTAGTGGCCACATTGAAAAGAATAGAAAGAAGTAGGTGAAGTAAAGTGTAGTAACATGTTTTATTTAACCCAATATATCCAAAGTACCATCTTTTAAACATGTGGCAGTAAACCACATTTCAGATACTCAATAGACATATATTGCTGCCATACTGGTAAGCACAGATCTAAGTCTTTGCTTTCTCTGCCATGGCTTCAACTTGTACATCAGCAGCTTCATCCCACACAAAAGTACTTTCGCCCGTGTGTAGAAACATAAATCTCCCCTTATCAGTTGCCTCAGCAGATAGAAAACCTGTTCCACAAGGCTTTCTGTGGCTGAAAGAATTCAATGTGTTTCCATTTTGAGGCTCTCCCCAAGACCCTACCGCACAAACCAGTTCCTAATGTAGTGTTGTTCTTTGTGACGTAGGCTTCATTCTCTTCAACAGGAGATATAAAGTGCTTGGCGTTCACAGAGATGAGGCTATGTGGGGTTGCTGAGCTGAGAGAGGTTCACAAACCAAGAGAGAGGCTTGATCATGGATTTTCTTACTGTGTTGACTTCCTCACTGAACAATGACTCATTATGGGACACTGTAGAAATCACTTCAATCCATCGTTGTAGTTATAGGAACACCTAGGTATAAGTTGCACACCATTATGTATAATTTATAACAACGGCCTTTTGTTTCTGTTCACGTGTCCCATCTGTAGTCTCTGGGAACATTGTTAAAAAAAATGTTGCAGAAGCACCCAACATAACAGGAAATACAGGCTTCAAAGTAGGTTCCGAAAGAAGGAATTGGTGTAAACTAATTTCAGTATCTCTCCTGATGCCCTGACCTGAATGTATGAGATACTGGGGAATAGGAAGCAGGAAGCACATCTCAGCATCTCTGACTTTTCTCCAAAACAAATGACAAAAGATTATCGAATATTGGGACTGGACTGCACAAAACTTGTGTACACATGCAACACCTCAGTCCTGTAGACTAAGAATCTTGGATTGAACCCTCAGAGCGTCCATTTCCACTTTTCGCTTTAACAAGAGACAGCTTAGTATAATCAGGGTTCCTCAAATTATTCCACAGAAGGAACTGAATGGTAGAAATCTATGAAAATAGCTTAGAGGAAACCAACTCATACCAAATGTATTTAAAGTTTTCTGTTGCCTCCTAAAAATGTCAAGTTAATTTGCATCCTATTATATAGGTGTTGGTTTTACTACACAAGTAGTGTATTTCCCCAAAATGTTTGAGGAACAACCATGCTAAAGCAAGGTGGATGGTGTCTCTCTGTTCGGATCCACTTGGGTTCCTGTCTTGGTGTGCCAACTTGGATAAATTATACCAACTTAATGAATTTTAGCTCCTTCAGGACTAAAGGGGGAATAATTCTAAACTCACAGGGTTGCTGAGAGGATTAAGTAAAGTATTATGCATGAAATTTTCTTCAGGATAGAGAATACCTAGGTTTTTTATGTATCCACTATTGCTCCTCTCCTCGCTGCCTCTTTAGGAGACACATTCCTCTGTTTAAGGAGCTTTTTCCACATGCCAGGCCCTGCACCACTTATTGTGAAAATTGCATTATTAGAAACACATCTATTGTCTTTCTTGATGGAGTTTGCATAATTTTATCCATAGAACTGCTGACTCAGTATTTTTTGTCAAAAAGATATATTACAAATGCCTGCTGAATCAATGAGAAAAAATGGTGAAAAAATACTAGTTAGGGGCCCACCTGGAGGCACCTGGTGGTTAAGTTCACACGTTCCGCTTCGGCAGCGCAGGGTTATCAGTTCAGATCCCAGGTGCGGACCTATACACCACTTACCCAGCCATGCTGTGGCAGGCGTCCCACATATAAAGAAGAGGAAGATGGGCATCGATGTTACCTCAGGGCCAATTTCCTCAGCAAAAGAGGAGGAATGGTGGCAGATGTTAGCTCAGGGCTCATCTTTCTTCCAAAAAAACCAAAAATGCTAGTTAATGTATCGAAGGAATGTAAAGTTCTGTCATTTTAATGACTTTCTCTGAAATGTCTTCCTACTATTAGGATAGAGAGGAAGGCATTAAGGTCTCTTTCTATCTTTTGAAGTGGTTACTTCAATCAATGACATCAGTGTTGAACAGCAATTCCCACAGAAGTACATCCAAGGTAAACCCAGGCCCTCCCATTAAAGGTGAGCAAGAGTTGAGCAAGAAAGGGCCAGAGGTTTTCCTCACCTCAGGACTCAGGGAGTAATTCTCAAGTTTGCCGCGAACATCAACACTGAACAGCAATAGCAAGCAGAGCCTTTTCTCGTGGATTTCATCAGCCTTTCAGGAGCTCAGTGGGCAAGCCGTCTAACACCAGAAGATAAAGTGCATGAAATGAGAGGAAATATTTGAGAGGATTAATGTGACAAAGTTCTAGGACTAGCATAAGCCTCAATGTTTCTAGCTAAAAATGAGAAAAAGCCGTGTGGATGGTTTTGACAATGGATTTCTCAGAAGTTCTGAGCTGGACCACGGTCTTGTGTCAAACCTAAATATCCTCTTTGCATCTTGGACTCTGCGTAAGATTCACTTGAAAAAATAAATATTTCTGTAACTTAAAAATTGAAATCTGCAAGCCTGGATGATTTGTTAGTTTTCATCACATTCTAAAGGTCTACGTTTCTAATGATGAAAAAAGAAGCAGAATCTTTTGACCAATCTTTTGTTGACTTCATAATTATATGAAAAATGCTTCTTTTCTTAATTTATAATTAATGAGAGGAAATTATAGCCCCTCATTAATCTAATTTAAATCATTGTGTGAACTATTTCAAGCGAAGAAAAATAGCCACTAGCATAGTGTTAGGTGTTGAAAGCAGTCAGTTCTGTAATGATAGGTATTCACTAAGCAAATATTTAGCCTGTCTACACTGGAGTTCCTCCAGGATGAGGTGTGACTTTCTTCTTAAGTCAAACTTAATTATTAATAGGGCAATTAAAAGTAGTGGATGTTTTAGATTATGATTTACGAGGTATGAAGTTACATTACTGTACAGCTATGTATCTTGCCAGACTTCTTTGCATCCATAAAGGGTGAGGAAAGTTTCTTATAATTTCTCTAGCCAAAGCTGAGGAAGAAAACTTGCTCTGCCTTCAGAAAACAAAGTCATTTCTTTTCAGCAATGTTAAATTTTCATCTGTTTAGTCTGTCACTTTTATATTTAGATAGCAATAATCTCATATTTTAAAAAAAATTTTAATTAAGCTATGGAAAATAAATGAGCTATATCTTCTGAGATGACAAGTTGAATGACAAATTTACTTTGAAGTTGAACTAGAAACCAAACACTGACAACATTCAAAGCACATTTTTACAAAGATACACTCTAATCTTTTATAAGATTTGTAAAACATATGATAAAATATTGATGGACTTCTCATAAATATTGGAACTCATTCTTTCACAGAAAAGGGAAAACAGGCAAATATTATCGTAGCTACAACTGGCAGAAAAAGAAAAAATTGACACTTTTCTCCAGTCTTTGCTCATTTTGCACTACTTCTAGCTTGTATTTTGAATTCTAAGCTATGCTTCCTTAGTGAAATTGACACGACCACTGTAGGTCAAGGATGTGGCTAAGTCCTTTGACACAGGTGTAGTGTTGACCTGATTGAGGAGCAACAAGAAAAATGTCACTTCTGATAACTAAATTAATATGACTTTGATCCCCATCTCTGTGCAAGTCTTTTTTTCCCACCAAGAATACTTTTTAAATGTAGCAAATCCGAATAGGGCTTCCAAGTGCCCATATAAGCCCTTTGCCTGCATAAATTGAGTTAATCCTCAAAAGCGCTGAGGTGGATCCTATTGTTATACCATTTTACAAATGGTAAAATTGGCCCTATGGTAATTGGCCCAGGGTCTCCCAGACAGGATGTGGGAAAGACAAAGAAGATCCAGAATTTTAACAACTGCTTATCTCTCACGGTAACTCAATTCCTTTCCCTAGGACAAATTGCCTATAAATAGCAGCCTTGAAGATAACCACCTATGTCTGTGCCATATTACTGTGCTAATTATAAAATGAAAAGACACAACACCGATTTCCCATAATTTTCAAATGATTTTGAACATCATTTCAAAATATGGTGTTCAAGCGTATTTTAAGTGAAAAAATAATCAGTAACGAAAGAGTTTGTAAAGTATGATTGTATTATTTGTGTGTCTGTGTGTGTGAGGAAGACTAGCCCTGAGCTAACATTGTTGTCAATCCTATTTTTGCTGAGGAAGATTAGGCCCGAGCTAACATCCGTGCCCATCTTCCTCTATTTTGTATATGGGACATCGCAATAGCATGGCTTGATGAGCAGCGCGTAAGTCTGCGGCCAGGATCCGAAGCTGTGAACCCTGGGCCTCCGAAGCAGAGTACACGAACTTAACCATGGGCCAACTCCATGAATATAGTATTTTTATTATGTGCCATTAATATATCTATAAAGATTTGATGTACAAAGATTTGATGATTTGATAATTTATGAATACTTGTTTATAGGTTAGATGGCTGAAAAGTAGAGTATAAATACAAATTTTTAAGATATGCTTATGTACATATTTGAAGACTTGAAGTGTATACACCAACGTTAATAATAACTATTTGTCAATGGTTGGTTATACCACAGATGATTTATGCATCTAGTCTTAAGGATCGTTTCTTTCTACAATGCTATCTTGCCTTATTTATTCTTCTCTAGCAAGTCTGCTAAAAGCTCCCCTACCACTTCAGCTAGCGCACAGGGTTCTATTATGCCTCTTGCATCACACAGCCCATTCTCAGTGTACCTCTCTACCTCCTGCTCTTGCTCCCTGGCTTGCGTCAGGCCTGCATTTCACACAGCTGAGTTGGGCCACACCTGAAGCAGCAGCACCAATGCCTTAAGTCCATCCGGCTTCTGACAACAATCACAGTTCCCACTGACAGGTCCTTTCTAAAATGACTTGCTTGTATTTCCTTCTTGCAGTTTTATCATTCCTGACATTATAGATATTTCTTTATGCATTTTTTCACCTTTAAACTTGAAGATTTTTTTGAGAACAAGGGCTAAATTCAAATAAGTCCCTCAAAGCATAGTTTTCTTACATGGCACTCTAAAAACATTTCTTCACCTAAACTGAATAACTGTATAATTGCTACAAAGAGATTAATAATGGATTAATGGGAATAATGGTTAATGCTTCTTGGGTATTTACTTTATGCTGGATACTCTTCTAAGGGCCAAACACACGCATTCTCATTTAATGCTGACAATAGCGTGGTGAAGTGGGTGCCAAGTATGGTGACCAACCATTCAAGTTTGACTTTTGCACTGAAAGTCTCATGTCCTCAGGAAACCCATGAATCTTGGGCAAACTAGGACAGTTGGTCACCCAACTATTAACCCCATTTGTTGATGAGGAAACTGGGCTTAAGAAATTTTCCCTCGATCACAAAACCGGTGAGTGGGCGAAGCAGGATTCATACCAGGCAGTCTGGCACCAGAGAGTATGCTCTTAATCACTACATGTGTCGTAATAGCATAAAAAGATTAAATCAGAGAGAAGAGGCAGAATTGCTCACCTGATTTTGGAGGAAGTGATTTTTTTGAGTAACGAATAGAGAAGTGCAACTATTCTTTTGTCACTTTTCAGATATAATGACCAAGACTTGTGCTGGCTAATTTTTTCCTCCAATATCACAAATTCAACAGGGACAGAGTCAGGACTCTAGCCTTGGACATCTGACTCCGCTACCTGTGTACTTTACCACAATTGACAGAAGAGGTGATTGGTGAAGTAGACAAAATATGGAGGTGAGGCTGCGGGACCAAGAGCAAGGCCAGTGAGACTGTGCTACCTATCTTCCCAGAGGTAACTTATCCAGGGGCAGAGACACCCAACAATCTGGAGTGTTCCAATTTGCTCCCCTAAGAAATTGCGGTTTGATTGGAAGGACAGAGAGCCTGAAAAGTGTCAGAACCATGTCATCTTAAGAACAGTTCTCTAGAAAGCGAGCTCAGAGTCCCTGCTTCTAAAGTAAGTGACCCGGGGTCTCACAGACAGAGGGGAGAGAAACAAAGAAGATCTAGAATTTTAACAACAACTCATCTCTCACGGTAACTCAATTTCTTCCCCTGTGACAAATTGCCTACAGATAACAGCCTTGAAGATAACCACCTATGTCTGTGCCCTATTACTGTGTTAATCATAAAATGAAAAGACACACTACCAATTTCTCATAATTTTCAAATGATTTTGGAGATCATTTAAAAAGATGGTGTTCAAACATATTTTAAGTAAAAAAAGAATCAGTAATAAAAGAGTTAGTGAAGTATGGGTATAGTATTTTCCATACTTGCAGAGACTTCTGACCTTCCAGAGGGCTGGCTTTTAGCTCTCCCTTCCCCTCTAGGAGCCACACCAGTATTCTCAAGAACTCTCATCTTGCTTGAGTTAGTCAAGCTGGTATCTGTTTCTCACAATAAAAGAAGACTTTACTAATCCGGATGGCAAAGGCAAAGGCTCTGATGTGTGGACAAACCAACCAGAGGGAAATATCATTGAACAATTAACATTTCAACAATATTGCAGAATACACTAAGAGTCAGGGCATCAAACTGCAAAGAACTTCAAGTTAATTGTATTAGCCTTGGTTCTTGCTAATATATATGTGTGTGTGTGTGTTTAAATATTTATTACTATAATTTATATGTTATATATAAATTATAAGATTTAAAATAATGTTATATTTATATAAGTATATTTTTAAATTAAAATATTTATGTATTATAAAAAATATGTATAAAGAGATATTTTATTGCAAGGAATTAGCTTACATGGTTATGGAGGCTGAAAAGTCCTAAGATCTGCAGCCATTAAGCTGGGGACCAAGAAAGTTGATTATGTAAGTTCCAGTTTAAGTTCACATCTGAAGGCGGGAGAAGGCTGATGTACCAGTTGGAAGACACGCAGCAGAGAATTCTTTCTTACTTAGCCTTTCTATTCTATTCAGGCCTTCAACGGTTAAGATAAAGCCCACCCACATTAGGGACGACAATCTGTTATATGCCTTGCTGATTCAAATGTCAATCTATCCAGAAACACCCTCACAGACACATCCAGAAATAAATTTGGATAATGAAATTTGATTAAATTTGTTTCACCAAATATCTGGGCATCCTATGGCCTCGACAAGCTGATACATAAAATCAACCATCACACTGATGCTTGTTGGCCATCTGCTAGAGATGCTTGAAAAGGGATCCAAGGCTCAAATCGAAAGGAATCTAAAGCCCAATTTTAAGATTTTATCATTATATCTAGAGTGTTCTAGTTAAGGTTATTGTGATTGTTAGCAAAAAAAAAAAAAGAAAGAAAAGATACCCAAACTAATTGAAATTAAAGGGAAAAGGATGGGATTTACTAATGGAACGATAAAAGAATAGCCTGATCTCACATATTCAAGTTTAGAACATCATACAGAGACAAAAGGGTCAGTTCTCATCTGTGTTTTTCTTTTGTCATATTCGTTCTGGATTTCTATGATTTTTCTTCTGTATGCCAACTGCCTTTTATACTGATGTATCCTGCTTGTAGGGGCCAATATGGCTAGCCTGGCTGTATCTACATGACATTTCAGCTTAAACTTCCCAACATAATGTGATACCTACTTTGTGGATCCTGCTGCAGTGGGCTCTTAACTGATCTTCCTGATTTCAGTCTTTGCCCTACATTCCATGTTCATACGGAAACCACAGTGAGCTGAAAGCTGACCTCGCCTGCGCACCCTCTTACTGTTCTCCCAGCTTCAAAGTCTTCTTATTGCTTCCAATTTTTAGAAAAAAATCCAAACTCTGTACTAGGGCAAAAATGTTGTACAACCTGCTCTTCCACATGATTTAGGTTATAGTCCAAATGTCACGTCTTCAAAAAAATCTGCCCAGAACTCTAAATCCACAGTAGAGCCATTCTATGCTTTTCTGACACATCGTGAGTTCACTTTAGCTTATAACGATCAAACTTTGTCTCACTTATTTACTTCTTCACATTTATTAACTGTCTCCCTCTACTTGAATTTGAGCTTCCAGCAAGCAGGCATCTTGTCTCTTTATTACTAATGTATCCCAAGAACCTAAAATAGTACCTGCACACAGAGGTTTCTAGAATGAATGAAAGCATGGAATTCCCAACATAAAGGTTGTGATCGATTCAATTCAGCTCAGGAACCTTGATCAGATGTAAAGCCAATCTAATTATCTGTGGCCTTCTGGGCAATAAATCATGCTCTTAGACTTTCGAAGTTTTAAGGTAAGATTTTGTGGGGACAGGGCCCCTCCGTCTTGGAACATTTGCCGTGGTGTGTGCAATCCAGCTTCTCCATAGGATAATGAGATCTGAGAGGTCATGGACACTCTGCAATTTCTCGACAAGTAAGAATTTCCCTATGAGCCATATTTTTTATTTCCACTAGTGGCTCTAGTGGGTCATCAGTGCTGTCACTGTGTTTCACGCTTAGCTCAGACCATAGGTTTGATATAATGAATGTAGAACCAATTTATAGAGTTTGCTACCAATAATTATTAAAGTTAAATTACTCTTTATATGGCGAGCAAGGACGTTCTTTTAATCCATATGAATATTTTCTACTTGGAGAAAACAGGGGCAGTATAGCACTATTGTCAAGTCTAAGAACTCCGCAGCCACCATGACCTAGGTTCAAACTCAACTTCCACCAGTTATGAGCTGAATCACCTTGAAAAAGATCCTCAACCTCTCTGAGCCTCTTTTCCTCATCTATAAAATAGTGACAATAACAGTGCCTACCTCAGGTGATTGCTGTATTAAATAGGTAACTAGAAAACCCTTCGAATAGTGCCTGTGTAAACATTCAACAAATTATCTATAAGGATTTAAGAGAGATAGCAATTCATTTATTTAAGAGATAATTACTGAACACCTATCATGCAGTAGGCAACATAAGTTCTAACGATACATGTGTGATAAACATATAGACCTATTCTTCTGAAAACAGTGAAGTTAAATAAAGATTAATTGGAAAACCTGAAAATATGAAAGAGAAGGAAACTTGAGGTTCTCCTAGATTTGCTAGAGGACTGTTTCCTAGGAAATCAGTGGTAATATTATGGAGCCATGCTTTTCCTTCAGAGATTCAGTTTTAAAAAAACACCAGAGGACACAGTAAGATTCCTGCCCAAAGAGACACAGTAATGGAAGACACGAAAGTCCCCCTGTGCAACACTAATCATTGGATGACGTTTATGAAGTGCCCACTGTACACAAAGCTATTGTTTAGACATTCTGCTATTTAAGGCTAATTCTCTGATCCCTGATGTTAACAATGGGAGGCATATGCTATAGTTGTCTGCTCAGCAATCCTTATTTCTTTTAAGTGATTTACCTTCTCCACGCTCTTTGCTTTGAAAAGTCACTGGAAATCCTATCAGGAAACAGAAGCTACCACACAGTTATCTAAACAAGGAACATTTAATATAAAGAATGATTAACTATAGCGGGGTATCGGAGTAACAAGAGATTAGCTACTAAGAAGTAAAGAGAACTCTAGAGAATTAAGAGTGCCATATATAAGAAGAAGCACTATCCCCAGTGTACTAGGCTGAGTAGTCATGTCCACCCAAAACCTCAGAATGTGACCTTATTTGGAAATAGAGTCTTTGTGGATATAATTAGTTAATTTAAGATGAAGTCATATGGTTTAGGTGGCCCCTAAATACAATGACTGGTGTCATTTTAAGAAAGCCTTGGGAAGACATACACAGAGGGGAGGATGCCCTGTGAAGAGGGGGGCAGAGATTGGAGCAATGCAGCTGTGGAACGCCAAAGAATGCCTAGAATTGCTGGCAACCACCAAAAGCTAGAAGAGAGATATCTGACAATTTCTCTCTCAGAGTCTCCAGGAAGGACCAATCATGCCAAGACCTTGATTTTGGTCTTCCGAACTCCAAAATTTTGAAAGAATACATTTCTGTTGTGTTGAGACATCGAGTTTGTTGCAAACTGCTATGGCAGCACTAAAATACAAAGTCACCTAGAACCGAGATAGAATGCCAAAGAAGAGCTCCTCCCCAACTCCCAGGGATGAGATCCAGACCTTGCTGCAGAGGTCACAGCTGTGAACCACTGGATGGCAGAGAAGTCACTGTGATGCCTCACTGGTAGAATTTGCTGCAGATCTGCCATCTGGGATACTGGAGAAAGGGAAAGCCATGCATAGGTAGTATCTTACCAGAAGCATCCCATTATAAAACCTTCCAAGAGGGTTGTTGGGGGTAGCTGCCAGTCACTGAGTGCTGCTGACCACTGTGCATTAAGGAACCAGGTGCTGGAGAAGTTATCCACTCTGAAGGAGCTGGGCATTGGAGACGTTGCATGTGCGGCAAGATCTGGGTGCCAGAAAAGCTGCACACTGCAGGGGCCTGCTGAACTAGCACAACAGAACAAGCAAGGACAGCCCCTTCTTCTTGCAGTGTTTCTTCCATACTCTCTACTGACAAAGCTTAACATTGTGCCCGTTGACAAAGGAAATATATTTAAAGGGCTCAACTCCATTTAAAAAGAGTGAGTAATGAAGCATAATGGATTTGCACAAATTGATAACTGACCTAGTTGTCAATCTTGTGTTTTTGCATATCCCTCCCTGGGCCACAGGAGCGAGCCCTTGGAATTTGGAGAATCATGGACTACATTGATGCACAGACATTGGGAGAGAGAAATTCCTTTTTCCCTTTCGGTGCTAAAAGCAGAGGATATGAATCTAGGGCTGGTAAAAACCATCTTAGTATCTGTAGAGAGAGTGTAACTGCAAAAATAACAGCACAATCACAGACTCTGAAAAAACACAGAGGCAATGCCCTAATGATACCATAGGTGTCCCTGGATCCAGCCTTACCTAAAGCCAAAGTTACTCCCCAAATTCCTATACAGTCTCATTTCTCCATTGTTTGAATTAAGTTTCTGACACTTTGGCCAAAAGTATTCTGACTACCAGATATTATCAATAGCAGGCGTAATTTCCTTGGCCCACTCTCCAGCACACTATATTTGAAGAGTATGTTCTTTGGAGTCAAGGGAATTAGGCTTAAATTTTGCTACCTCCGCTTATTAGCTGTCACCCTAAGTGACTTTCAATTTTATCCTCTCTAAAAATGGATTAAGCTCTCTCATGGTGCTGGGGAAAAAAAAAAATGATGTTCAAATAATGTCAGTTGATTCTCTTAGTTCAATTTCTGCATTATTGCTTTGAAAAAAATCAACTTCTGCAATTGCAATATTAAACCATACTTCTCCTAGTTTAGAGAGTCAAAAAATACACGTGTAGGAGATTCACTTAATACAAAGATGGACTAAAAGAGATCTGTGTTCACCATAGTGTTTTCTTATGCAGTTCCTTCAATCTAGCCAGACACACTCTTCACACTATGTTGAAAGCTCTGGCCATAAATACTACCCTCCGTCCAGGGTCTCAAAATTTGGAGAAGGCTCTGCCCACTTCATTCTTAGTCTTCACAATAATCTTTTGAGTTACAGAAGGTTAGGAATTGGAAGCTATGATAGTAAGGCTTTTATTTGCATATACTCTTTATTCTGAGGGGTTTATTGACTCTTCAAAGGTCAAACAATCCTGGAGAGGCCTTTTGACCTTTAGCCCCATTCCTGTCCACAGCAGACTGTGTGGTTTCCTCAAATGTTTTCTTTTTCTCCCAACCTCCGCCGTTGTATGCTCTAATGTTATTACCACATGGCTTTCAAAAAATGGCCAAGTCTTCCCTCTGCAAAAATCCAGACAGTTCTTGGAATTTAGGCCAACTCGTTTTCTTTTCTATTTATTTTAGTAAAGTTG
Source organism: Equus przewalskii (assembly GCF_037783145.1). Lineage (NCBI taxonomy): Eukaryota > Metazoa > Chordata > Mammalia > Perissodactyla > Equidae > Equus > Equus przewalskii. The sequence continues at coordinate 28,871,745 of NC_091855.1, forward strand.
GACATTGGGGGCATTTAAAATCTAACTGGACCATTTCTTAAAGTATAAAAATCCTATTGCCTTTTATGTAATCAGCCAATCTAATTATAAACTCTATAAACTTGCTTTTTCCTCACTCTTAAGAAATCTCTTAAAGGAAGGGTTTGATTTTTAAGTGTTTTGAATGGCTTCCCTTTACAATTTCCTTACTGTGTTTAAGACTGAAAAGCTTGGGCGAGCACCTGCCAGTGTTTGCATTTGCAACCATGTACTAGTACAGAGGAGTCTTGGATTTAGAGATAAGCAAAAGTACTTGCTGGATTCTCGAGTAGTGATAAGAGAAGAAAAACAATAAAGACTCAAGCAACTCAGACACTTTTCTTGCTTGGCGGCTAGGAGTATCTCATGTGGTTTACAGGAACTCTACAAGGTGGAACAGACACAGTGTCAGAGAGTTGTTGAAGAATAAGAAAAGGAAATTATTTGAAGTGACATAATGAAAATAACTTCAAAATCATTAAGATCTTTATAAAATCAAATAATTCCACTAATCTTAAATATGTTTACTTAGATATATAGCCTGAAGATTACAACCAAGTTGTAATCATATGTTTGCATACATTTCTTTCTCTAAATTCCATTTTATAGTACTGAGTTTACAATTAAGTCACATAAATGTGGGCTTTCTCCTTGTTCTTTTTAAGTCTATTCTTAGGATTTTTATTGAACTAAAGAGGTTTTCTTATTAAGTATTTGCCAACTAAGGTGCCTATCTATGCCAATGTGGCATTAAAAATTTCATGAGGGGGCTGGCACAGTGTCATGGTGGTGAAGTTCACGCATTCCACTTTGGTGGCTGGGGGTTCACGGGTTCAGATCCCGGGCATTGACCTGACACTGCTCATCAAGTCATGCTGTGACAGCATCCCACATAAAATACAGGAAAGATTGGCACAGATGTTAGCTCAGAGACCATTTTCCTCAAGCAAAAAGAGGAAGATTCACAACAGATGTTAGCTCAGGGCCAATCTTCCTCACATACACACACACACTCAAAAAGTCATAAGGAAGTTGGTAGGTTGACTTTTCAGCTGAATGTAGGCTCTTATACTTTGTGCTTTTGGATTTCTGATTTAATTTTAATTTCTAAGATATGATGACTAAACTGGACTTATGCAGTAGACTTTCTCTTTTTAATCTACCGACTGGGTCACCCTTCCTAAACATTACTCCTAATGCAAAAGCCATTTTTTGAGATGTCAATGAATTGTGAAACTGATGACATTAACACTTTCCAAAAATGTATAAACAGCAAGTTGATTATATTAATAATTATGTCAACTTTTACTCAAATTTGTAGAGCAGAACTTTTATCAATTATCAAATACAAAGGTTTATATACAATGTACTCCCATAGAAAACACTCAAACATTCCATTTCACTCCCCACCTACCAATATTTCCCACACCATCCTTTCTCTATACCATTAAGTTAATCCTTTGTTAAGATATTTTTGAATGGCAATACCACTATTGGAGGCAATTTATACATATGCCAATTTAACAATATTTTTTTTTGGTTCTTCTATTTGCAGAACAATGTGGCAGACATTAAAGAATATGTAAGTATTAATCAAACATACATCTTGTCTTCAAGAACCTTATTGTCTAGCAAAGACTAATAAATGCATGCAATTAACTATAATACGAGGAGTTGATTTATAAATGCTATGCATAAAGTTAACAGGGTGTTTACTAGCTGGGAAGAATCACCTAAGTCTAACTGGAACAGGTCATGTGGATAAGATTACAAGATGTAGTCATGCGTATATTTGAAGGTAAGGCATTCCAGGCAGAGGAGGTCACAGAATTTAAATCAGGTGGGTAGGCAATGATCATGTGCTTCTGGGGAAGATTAGATCACCTACTAGCTTGAAAGTTTTAGGAGAGCATATTCTGTTTATCAGTGCCTCTTTGGTGCTTAGCCATATGGTATGTTATCAATTATTTATTTAATGAAACAAGGTAGAACAAATGAGGAATACGACTGGAAAGACAGACGGGGCCAGATTGCAAAAAGAGCTGAATGCTAACTTAGTGTGAATTTTATCTATAAGGCAGTAGAGGTGTCTTTAAAACTTTTATTAGCAGGGGAATGTCACAACAAATGCTTTAAATTGGAAGATTCCTCTGAGAACAATGTATAAGATATGATGATGTGAGGAAAGAAAAAAGGTGGTAGCCACCAACATACAAATTTTGATGTGATAGAGGAGAAACGTTCTTAAAAAGCTCTGGGAGAATGAGATAATCAAAAGGTTGTTTTTAACTTATAAAAGTGATCAGAAAAAGGTCAGCGCATACTTGGTTGTCCTTGGAGGGAAAGTCTAGATACCAGAATTGAAAGGTAGACACTGGCTAAGCCGAGGGTAAGATTTTATGCTGTGCTCACCAGGCTCTTTCCACTGCACTTTGGTTGCATTAATTCAGCTAATCTCCTCAACAACTCTATGAGTTTGACACCATTGTAATCTTTACTACTGAGGGAGAGACGCATGCTTTCCGAAAGCTGCCCACAGTCACGCAGTGAGGAACTGCTGTGAGCCCTCATTGAGAACCCAAACAGTGGACAATCAGTGTGTCTGAATCCACTCCATCCTCCCCATCACTATGCGTCTCCTCAACTTTGGTTGATTAACGCAAACCCTGAGGATTTTAGTTTCTTCAACTGAAAAGGATAGAATTAAATTAGATCACCTGTTACCTCCTATTCAGCTCATATATCCTATCATTCATTACCTGATGCTAAAGCCCAGGTGACTAATTGTGATTGCTAATGATACTTTCCTGTGACTCTCCATTCAATCCGTGTTTCTGTAGACCGAGCCATCCTGCTGTAACATTCATCAGCCTGAAGCTCTCTGGATTCCCTACTTCATCTTATTTCTGGATATGTGTAGAGTAGGGAGAAGGTTAAATGAACACACAAACAAGATCAAAAACCTTAGGAAAAGGGAAGGAAAGAAGAGAAGTGGAAAAAAGAGTAAAAAAAGACACAGGGAAGGAAGGAGAAAAGAGAGGGGTGCCATGGAGAAATTGAACATCTGAATAACCTCAGTATCTTTGGCATTTGCCTGGTCCCCAAAGGTGAAGAGCTGCAGAGGTTGGGCAAAAATTAAACCATATAATACAAATAAATCCATATAATATAGTATGGTGAACTCAGAGTGCCCTGCACAGGGTATGCAACATTCACCGCTGTTACCACCACCATTATTATTGCTTTTAGTATCATTATTATTATCTCTTTTGCCTTTTGAGTACTCTCCAGATAAAATTTCCCACTTATTTTTCCCCTTTTTCCTCTGCCTTGGTGTCTTCTATCCTTAAATCTATTGTAGTTTTCCTGCGTTCATACCAATTGGATGGATGTATTTTGGGGACAATATAAATCTGGTTTTGCCTTATTTTAGGATTCCTTGCTGTATAATCTTTAGGCTAGACCTTGTCTTACCCACAAATCCTAGTTCTATCAAAGATTCCTGCTTTTGCTCGAAGAAAGCATTTCTAAACTGTGAAAATAGAATTTAGTACCTCCTAAAGATTTCTCTGTCCCTTGACTTACTCTGATGTCAATTTCTAAGGCTAGGTTTTTCTGAATTAAAGACCTGGCATTTCAGAAATTCTTTTTGGAAAAGCAGACCGAAATGGATGATGGGATATCCCATTTAGATCCTCCTTTAGGACTAAGTCATTGGTTCCACTAGCTGCTGTGGACACATAGTTGAATCCTCCTGTCTTCCCTGGGAATTGTCTTAACCTAAGGGAGGTCTTCCCTGGGGCCAGCCTGCTACCAATGACTGAGATCCTCTTCGTGGGAATCCAAACACCCAGACCTCTTGCCTCAACTCCATACAACTTTGAAGGATCACCTCAGAGCTCCTTCTGTCCAATCCTGCTCCTCTCTCTTCCGTCCACAGGTGCTGTTCCTATGAGCACTCTCTAATAACCTTTCCACACACAAATTTCTGGCTCCAAGTCTGTTTCCTGGCCAACTGGACCAGCACACTGAGGATCTGGAAAGACTTCTAAAGTTTCTGGTTTTCATTTGGTACTGAAAGCGAAACCACAGAGATTCAAATGCCACGGGGAAAAAAGTGGTGGTCTGGCTGAGAAGTACTACTAGCCTTTGAAAAGAAATCCTTCCTGGGGTTATACGATTTTACAGGATAAGTATGCTTACTTCTTCCAAATGAGGTCCTGAAATTTGCCAGATCATCTAACGCAAGTTTGAAATACAAATAAGCTTAATGCCTTCTCATCATTAATCCAATATTCCATAACACCAGTATTGAATATATTAGCTATAACAATGGAGTTTATTTATGAGTGAGTAAGGTGGGAGCAAACACTCCAAGAATGCACTGATTCATCTTGTTGGCTGAACTCAAATAGCACAGCCTCAAATTACGCCCAAAGATACCCTGGGCTTTGATGATTTTCACCGTGAGGTTTCAGTCAATTTCGCAAAGGGTTATTTCCTTGAAGCTACAGAATATAAAGGCATCCACTGCAAAGAAGGTCACAGCCATTTGGACCACAGTGAATGACAGACACAGTCAGTCTGTTTCAAGTTGGACTTTAACGATGACTCCAGATCATTAATACTAGCCTTTTCTCCTGCAAATTAAACCAATAGAAATTTGGTTCCTTGGACTTTGCTGAATTCTGTAGAAATATGACCTTTGTAAAGGTAAAAGACTTTTGTATTCAAAAGCAAAGAAGATAAAGTACCTATCTCTTATTACCCTTACCTATTGCCATATGCCCTTCTCTTTTTTCAGGAGCCCTATCTTGCTGTTTCCAGGCTTTCTTGATCTAATTCTAAGAGAGGTTTCTCAGGTCTTCTCTCAAGGTAAAGCATCATGTAAAAATTATTAGAACTCACTAAGAAGGGTGATGAATTAAAAAATTTAATCCTAAAGTTCACAAAGATATGAATGGGCTATGTTTATTTAAAACTAAGATGTAGGGGCCAGCCTGGTGCCATAGTAGTTAAGTTCACATGCTCCACTTAGGCGGCCCAGGGTTCACAGGTTTGGATCCTGGGCACAGACCTAGCACGGCTAGTCAAGCCATGCTGTGGCAGCATCCCACATATAATAGAGGAAGATTGGCACAGATCTTAGCTCAGCAACAATTTTCCTCAAGCAAAATAAAAAAGAGGGAGATTGGCACCAGATATTAGCTCAGGGCCAATCTTCCTCAAACACACACACAAATAAATAAATAAATTGTAAGTACAATGACCACATTAAATTCCAAATACACTTAGACAGTCTCCAAAAGATAACAGACTCAAGACAGACTTCAACCGTTGCTTTACAACATTCAAGAATGGAGAAAATATATTCACAACTGCTGTTCCACCTCCACCTTTAAACATCCAGATGTATGTCTCAGCACATGTACATACATGAAATAACCCCAGAATTCCCAAAACGTGTCTGTGTGTATAGATAACAGGCAGATAAGACTGGGTAAGTGACGTGAATAGTGCTCTTGTCTCTTAGCTCATTTTGTAATTTTAAAACATATGAAATATTGACATCAAGTTATGTTTTTTTCTACAAAGTATCTCTGACATTCCTGCCCCTCCCTATTCCCTCATGCTAGACTAATTATTTTAAGATCTGGCCTTTGCTAAAGAAAACAAGCAAATGTGGGTGAGGCTATGTGGAAAGGGACTTTATATAAAACAGGCATCCTATTTTTAGGGAAAGGAACTGTGGCATCTTTGGAGCTGCACTGTGGAGGTAACATTCTTTAAACAATGAAAACAAGGGAGGTTATCGAGAGAATCAAGGGGAAGAACAGACAAGAGGCGATGCCATTTGCCAAAACATGATGAGCCTGAGCTGATCACAGCAATAACTCACAGAAAGAAGCCCCATCAACCACACGTGTTGGGCAGCCTCATGACCCAGGGTCTGCTTAACGGCATTCTCTTATCATCTTGGGAGTCCCTTTGCTCTGCTCCATGCAAGGATTACAGCTGATATGTTATGACAAGTATCAGTGGAAACCCAGTCAGCCAGGAAGGGCATCACCCCTTTTGGCGTGTGCATTCACATTACTTTGGCACTTATTATTATCATTTAAATGTAATCTCACCTTAGAAGGAAAAAAAAAATCCCCCTATTTGCTGCTGACTTAAGCCTGACGAGGTAATTGAAATAACTTATTAAGGCTTCTAAATGAAAGCCTTCAGATAGAAGAGCTGGCAGTGTTGCAGAACGGAAATGTCACATGCCTCCCTTGGTGACATAACCTCCTTAAACTGTGGGCACACACACACACAGGGAGGAATGAAAAGGGAAAAGAAACCCCAATCCAGAGTAGGGGGAGCCAGTTCACATCTACATGGCTGAACATCTAGAACAGAGTCACAACACCACAGCTCAAACCATAGCTCTTTCCCTTTCTTACCAAGAGCAATCGTAGACGCCAGGCAGATGTATACAGTGATGGATGGTAATTAGACTTTGGGTGGTGAACATCATGCTGTCTACACAGAAATCGAAATATAATGACATACACTTGAAATTTACATAACGTTATAAACAAAGGTTACCTCAATTAAAAAAAAAAAAGACTGCAAGCGAGGTGGAAATGGAGGAGAAGAATGCTGATCATTGACAAAACTGTTAAAATTGACCCCTAGCTAGAAATACAATATTCTAGGAATTTTCCCTTTCTCCATTAAAATAATAATAATAATGCCCTGTTTCCTTTATTCTGAAGGAGTGCAGTGGTAGTAGGGACTAGAGGCATGTGTATATGAGTGGCCATGTGGTGGTCTCCAGTCAAAGAGCAGATCTTGCCAAGTCTGTATGTAGTGTCTGCTGCAGGGCAGGGGCCCCTGAACCAGGCACCTTATCACTCCATACAGCAATCTGGACTCAAACCAGAGAGGGATGGATGCTCTTATTACAGGCTAAAAAGTTATCTGAGGCCACTTGAGCAACTCCTTCTTTTATCTTGCAGACAGAGCATTCAGGTTATTTTAATATCCTTAAACTGCTCATCCATTGTTAGGATGACATTCCTTTATCTCTTCAGAGTTTAAAGGCTTATTAGGGAGTTCAGTGGTCTTCTAATCGCAGGATAACAGCTCTTCAAATGTGCCTTTTCCTCTCTTTCCTAAGTTTTCCAAAGTTGAGTTTTCTTATCTTCCCTTCCTATCTAAAGGTCTATTTAAGGAGTCCTGTGGAAGATAAAACAAATGTCAAAAGAGCAAATGACAAATATGTATTGAGTACCTACTATGCGTCAAGTAGCTTGTATAGCACAACAGAAGTTCTAGTATTGGTCAGAAGAACAAAGAAGCTAAAGGTTGGTGTATGAGTCTTCTCAGGCTGTCCTAACAAGATACCAGACACTGGGTGGCTTAAACAACTGAAATTGATTTTCCTACAGTTCTGGAGACTGGAAATCAAAGGTTAAGGTGCCTAGAGGGTTAGTTTCTCGTGGGCGTTTCTTCCTGGCTTGTAGATGACCACCTTCTCACTCTGTCCTCCTGTGCCCTTTTCTCTGTGCAAAGAGAGAGAGAGAAGGAGAGAAAGAGAGCAAGTTCTGGTGCCTCTTCCTCTTTTTATAAAGACACTAGTCCTGTGGGATTAGGGTCTCATCCTTATGACATCATTTAACCTGATTTACCTCCCTATAGGCTCTATCACTAAATACAGTCACATTGAGAGTTAGGGCTTAAACATATGAATGGGAGGGACACAATGACTTTATGATTTTAAGATAGTGTACCCTTCTTTTCCTTTAAAATTTGAAGGTCCTGTTATGAGTTGAATTGTGCCGCCCAAAAAGACGTGTTGAAGTCCTAACCTGCAGTACCTAAGAATGTGATCTTCTTTGAAAATAGGTTCATCGTGGATATCATTAGTTAAAATGAGGTCGTACTGGAGTAGGATGAACTCTTAATGCAGTGTGACTGGTATCCTTACAAGAAGAGAAAAGATGCAGAGAGACGTAAGAGGGCAGAATGCCATGAGACAGCCTATAGATTTCAGAGGAAGTACAGCCCTGCCAATCCCTTGATTTTGGACTTCTAGCCTCCAAAACTGTGAGACAATAAATTTCTGCTGTTTTAAACCACCCAGCATGTGGTACTTTGTTACAGCAGCCCTAAGAATCTAACACAGGTCCCCTGGCTCAAACTTTGTTTTTCTTTTTTCTCTGCAGTTACTCCCTTGATACGGTAGCCAGTCTCATCATTCTAAATACCAACTATGTTCCCATGACTCAAATGTGTATCTCTAGGGCAGACTCTCTTCTGAAATCCAACTGCCTGCTCAGCGTTTCCAGTTACAAGTGCTATAAACAGCTCAAGCATTAGATGACCATAATTAACTCCTCATCTTCCTGCCCAGAATTGATCTTCCTGCCCAAACTTGATCCTCGTCTTCTTGCCCAAATAGGCAGTCCTATTCAAGTCATCCAAACTGGAAGCAAAATTGGCTCTCCCATCAAAATCTCTCCAGATTGTGCCCATTTCTCACCACCTTCATAGATAGCACCCCTGTCTAAGGCACCACTATCTACTGTGTGCAAACACAACAGCATCGAAACTAGAATGCCTGCTTCTGCCTATGACTCCTATGGTGTATTCCCATCATAATAGCCAGACTTCTAAAAGGTAAGTGAAATCTCATAACTGGTCTCTCAGTATCTTCCATAGATTCACCATTTCACGGAGAGGAAAAGCTAAATGCCTTTCAATGGCTCTTATGGTTCTTTGCCACTGTCCACTCCCCTTATCCATCAGAATTCATCTCCAACTACTCATCCTGTTGCTCACTTAGTTTCATCCACTTAGTCCTCCTGGCTGTTCTTCCAACACAGCAGGCACTAGTCTTTTCCCTGGCTATTCCCATGCGGAACCTACTTTCTCCTCCCTCCTTAAAGTCTTTGCTCAAAATTCTCTTCAAATGCAGTTTACCCTGAGCAATCATTCGAGTCAAATAGTATGCCCCTGAGCTTTCTCTCTCCACCCTGACACTCTCTGCTTTGCCCTCATTCTTTTATCCATCTCACTATGATTCTTATTCTGCTTCCTTATTTATTATAGTTTTTTGTCAAGCTCACCTACCAGAATGTAAGCTCCAGGAAGGCAGGGATTTTTGTCTCTTTTATGATTTAATCCATCACAGGAGCCCAGAGTAGTGCCCAGCACGTGTTTGATGCTCAATAAATGAACCATCAGAGCCACTCTTCACATTTGCTCCTTGTGTACAAACTCGCTCAGTGATCATCCCTTGCTGTAATACATAATTTGATTTTTTTAAATAAAATTTTCCCCTTATATTCAAGTATCAAAATTAATTCTATCCTCTGTCTACAAAAAACTAAATTTATTTGAACGTTTAAATTGCAGAGTGGTAAGCAACTTGTATTTTGAGATAAAAAGCTCAGTTCCAGTGATCTCAGTGTTAGATCGTGGCACAGTCAGGAGGAGAAGCCATGTTCCCAGTTGCCATTCCTTGTGCAATTCCTGCTCACAAATGTGGGATATCTCACAAGTAGGCAAAGCTGTTAGAATATGTGGTATACTTGTAGAAATATTTGCATCCCTTCCCTCCCTACTTGATCTGTTCCTATGGGATATTTTTTTTTTTTAAAGATTTTATTATTTCCTTTTACTCCCCAAAGCCCCCCGGTACATAGTTGCACATTCTTCGTTGTGGGTTCCTCTAGCTGTGGTATGTGGGACACTGCCTCAGCGTGGTCTGATGAGCAGTGCCATGTCCGCGCCCAGGATTCGAACCAACGAAACACTGGGCCGCCTGCCTCGGAGCACGCGAACTTAACCACTTGGCCACGGGGCCAGCCCCCCATGGGATATTTTGTGCACTTTCCATTTGATTGGAGGCAGACTTGGCAACATGACTAGCTTTGGCCAGTGTAACATGAATGGAAGGGACCCCTGTCACTTCCAAGCACAAGTTTTAAGGGTTATGTGTGGATCCTCCATCTCTTATTTTTCTCTGCCACAGGAATGCCAAGTCCAAGATATGCACTGCACTTTCCCCTGGATGCCAGGATGAAGAAGATATGGAGCAGAGCCCAAGTTAGGCCCTGAGCAACATGAAATGGGAGTGAGAAATAAACCTTCATTGTGGTCAGCAAAAGCTAATAGGAGAATGCACAACATTTACCACTACTAAGTCCATTCCTGGAGGGCTTACTATGTGCCCGGAGTTTGGCAGACATTACTTTTATGATTTTCACAACCACTCTATAGAAGCAGTAGGATAACCTTTTTTTCTCTGGAAACTGAAGTACCGAGAGGTTAAGTCATCTAAATTACACAGCCAGAAAATGGTCTAAACAAAATTTAAACAAAAGGCCATCTGATTCTTAAACATAAGCTCTTAGTCTTTTCCATTAACATTTGATGTTGATTTAAAAAATAATAATAACAATCAGCCTAAAATTAAAGCAAGTATAGGTGCAGGAAGAGATTGAACAGATAGTGGCCAAAGCCCAGATATCAGCAAGCAGCTTCTTTGCTGTCCCCTGTTCAGAGTTTCCGAAGAAATACGTGAGGCCCTGCAAGAGGGATTTGACTAGTCACATAGACACAGGCAGCAAGTCCCAGCATGGGTGGCCAGGACCTGGGTTTTGTTTGTTTTACAATATGTTAGAACACTGCCAGTTAACATTTTTAAACTTCTTTTTTTCCCTTTTAGCCAAACCAATTCCAAATGTTTGAAATGCTAAATTGTGGGAAGAACTAAGAGTAACCAGCAGCGCAGATTTTTTTCTTTCATGATAAATAAGCATTTTAAAGAAAACAGGATTCATCTCCTCCCTTCAGGGGAAGAGAGGAAGGCAAACTGTCACCGATCCCAGACCTCGTGGGACAGAAAACACACAGCTGTTTTTTTTTTTTCAACTTTACAAGTTGTCTTTAGACATTGGATAGATAAAACTATAATCTATGCCCCATTTATAATGGAAAGGGACCTGAGTCTATATTAATTGGGAACCCCTTTAGTTGGAGTAATAAGAGGTCAACTGTTTTGATGATGCTACTGGCCCCAATTCTTCATTTCTCTCTATACCTGTGCCCTTTGCCATCTAACAACGTAATGCCCTCTTACTGCAGGTGGGATGTACTTTCTTCATTGGTCCATGGGACTTGCTTTGGCCAATAGAATGAGGAAGAGACAGCATGTCAGCTCACAGCCTAAACCTCAGGGAGCCTTGCTTTTTCCATTTGTTCTCTTGAACTTCTGCTCCTTCCCTGAGAAGAGCTGTCTAGGCTGCCTGCTGATCCCAGGAGGAGGGTGAGAAATGTGAGGAAACAGGAGGTACCCCTAGCCAAGCCTAACCTGGCTTAGCTCAACGCTGGCTAACCTGCATACACCGGAGGTAAATAAATGCTGGTTGCTGTTTGTTCTTGAGACATTGTAGTTGTTTATTATACAACAGTAGCTGATGGATACAGCCAATCAAGGTAGCTTCAGTGAAAAAGGATGCTTATTGGGAGGATAGGAAAGTAGCTCATGGAATCCAAGGAAGACTGATAAAAGTGGGTCTAGGGAAGTATCAAAGCCACAACCTGAATTGGAGTAGAAGTTAACGGACTTTCTTTGTAGGGCTATGCCACGTGTCTCTGCTCCCAACTCCCTGTCTTTCTGTCATTCACAAGCTCTCAGAAGAGTTCCTCTCACTGGCTCAGCTTGGTTTACTCGACCTCCTCTTATCTGACAGCATGGCTTATTGGCAATTAGGATGCACTCCTCTGCGGCAAGCAGTTCTAAGAGAATAGTGACTGGAATGATGCCTAATAAGGGTCCAACCCACTCAATTTAAGTGGGAGAAAAAATGTAATTGTATCCAACATTTAGACCACAGCCCAGTTCTTCATTGTTTGTACCTGGGGCAGTGTGTTATTTGGCGTCCTGCCAGAAGGAAAGAGTTGGGAAACATGCCTGAAGATGCTTCAGTTTGAGGATACCCGTGAAGAGACTATACCGTAGTTCCTGCCCCAGATTTTGCACTCCTGTTCTTTCTATTCTCCACTCTTCTTCAGATTCCCAATGTCCACAAATAAATAGAATTTTACAGCTAGAATCATACTTTGTCTCTGTCTGCCTAGAATTCTATTCCGGCAGTGTACCTCAGCTGAGAATGAATTTCTCGACTATGACACTGTGGCGAGGATCTGTCCTCACCCATTTCATAGCCAATCTATCAAAATTTACCTAGTGTATTCGTTTCCTAAGGCTGCCACAACAAATTACAACGAACCAGGTAGCTTAAAACAACAGAAATTTATTCTCTCACAGTTCTAGAAGCTAGAAACCAAGATGCCGTAGGCCCATGGTGTCTCAGAAGGTTCTAGGGGAGAATCCAGTCCATGCTTCTCTTCTAACTTCTGGTGTCGCTGGCAGTCCTTGGTGTTCCTTGGCTTATAGATGAGTCCTTCTGATCGTTGCGTTCATCGTCACATGCAGTTCTCCTGTCGTGTGTCTGTGTCTCTGTGTGGATTATCCTCTTCTTATAAGTCTGATCTTATAAGATGACTTATAAGTCTCATCTGTCATATTGCAGTAAGGGCCCATCCTACTCCAGTGTGACCTCATCTTAACTAATTACAGCTGCAAAGACACTATTTCCCAATAAAATCACATTTTGATGTTCCAGGAAGGGACAGTATTTCAACTCGGTACTCCTAGGATAACAGAATCTTGAAATCGAAAAGAATCTCAGAGTTAATAAAGCCATGTTGCTATCTCACTATTAATTCCATTGTTCTCCCTTGAATGAATATCTTTCATTACTGAAGTGCTCACTTCCTTGGAAGACTGTCAGGTCTAATTTTTATTTATTTATTTATTTATTTATTTATTTATTTATTTATTTATTTATTTATTTATTTATTTATTTATTTATTTTTGAGGAAGATTAGCCCTGAGCTAACATCTACTGCCAATCCTCCTCTTTTTGCTGAGGAAGCCTGGCCCTGAGCTAACATCCGTGCCCATCTTCCTCCACTTTATATGTGGGATAGCTGTCACAGTATGGCTTGCCAAGTGGTGCCATGTCCGCACCCGGGATCCGAACTGACGAACCCCTGGCAGCTGAAGCGGAACTTTACCACTGTGCCACTGGGAAAACCCCAGGTCTAAGTTTTAAAGAGCTACTCTTTAGGAATGAATTCAAATATCCATTGATGGAAAGTTCGATAATTTATGCTATGTTCACATAATGGGATACTATGCAACTATTAAAAATTATGAAGACCCATAGTTATTGACATAAAGCATTCTCAATGATTTATATGGTGACTGACAAATAATGCACAACTGAAATTTCACAGTATAAACTATTTTGATGTCAATAAAAAAATTGCAATGTATTATTGAAAGAGATTATAAAACAATATAAAATAAATCAATTTTGTTTATCTAATGGTACATGTATAGGTCTATTTTAAAGGATAAAACGTGGAAAATGTTGAGATCATATTTGAATACTGGAATTAGAGTTGATTTTTCCTTTTTTCAGAGTTTTTTGTAGTGTCTGATTTTTTTTTAAATAATAAAGACTTTTTTCAATGAGAAAAATGATTTGCAAAAATAAAAGTATATTAGTATTTATTTTGATTAGAAATCTTCTTCCAAGTAACTCCCATCATCTTTTCCCTGCTCTGTCTAGGACTTCAGAATATGGTGAAACAACATCCTTGTCAGGCTTTAAAAAATTCCCTGTAGGAGCCAGCCCAGTAGCGCAGTGGTTAAGTTCAAATGTTCCACTTCGGCAGCCCAGGATTCTTTGGTTTGGATCCCGGGTGTGGACCTATATACTGCAGATGAAGCCATGCTGTGGCAGGCGTCCCACATATAAAGTAGAGGAAGACGGGTATAGGTGTTAGCTCAGGGCCAGTCTTCCTCAGCAGAAAAAGGAAGATTGGAGGCAGATGTTACCTCAGGGCTAATCTTCCACAATAAATAAATAAATAAATAAAAATAAATAAAAAATTCCCTATAAGACATTATTTTCAAAAAATAATACAATTTAAATATTCTATGTTGCCTCATTCCTGCCTTTACTTGTATACCGTAGCAAATATGAGACCTTTAGCTAAAAAATGAAGGGAAGTAATGGGTAAGATTGTCAAAGGCCATTTTTAATAGTGCTGGCTTCTAATATTCTTTTTAATTCTTACCAATTTAATAAATGGTAGGTCTCATAATATTTTAGTTTGAATTCTTGTCATCAGTGACATGCAATATTTTATACTGATTAATCATTTTAAATTCCTCCTGTGAAATACATATGGTCTAATTTTGCACTTTTTTTTTTTTTACTGATTTAAAGAACTATTTATATAGTCTGTATAATAATCTTGTCTTTGAGATATGTAACATTCTCGGTAGGTGCTCTAAACCTCCGATAGTACCAAACTCTGTATAAACTATGCTTTTTCCCATACATACATACCGATGATAAAGTTTAATTTATAAATTCGGCACAGTAAGAGATTAACAAGAATAACTAATAATAAAATAGGACAACTGTAACCATATCCTGTAATAAAAGTTACTGTAGATCTTAGAAACCACAGCACGCAGTTTTTTTCTTGCCTTATAAAGCTGAGAACTTTCACCTTTTCACTTAAAAGAAGCACTCTACACTTCTCTTTACCCAATGTTATGGGTAGTATCCTTTTATACTGTTTTCCTGTGTATCTTTATTTTAAAGACACAGTGAACTAGGTAAGAAAGTTATGGCAATCCGTGCAAAGTCCCTCAGTCCTGCTGGTTTCCTTTCTAGGTCTTCAGAGTCTCTTACTTCATTCGATCACAGGCAGTGGACAGGAGCCAGCTGAGGTTCAGAGACCAGTAAGTCTGAACTCTTGCCAATCATAAGGAGCTCACAAAAGATGCTGTGAGATCCTAGTCTGTAAAATATTTTTGGCCACTTTCACGTTTTCCCAGTTGTTCATTCTGGCCAGAATCCACCTTCAATAAGATAGAATATTGAGAACATCTTTGATAAGCCATTTCATTAGGGAGATTGCGTCCCTTATTATCACATCCATATGAGCCAGTTCCGTATGAAAGAGTTTATATAAAATATTATCACCCGCAGTAGATCCAGAGCAAGTGTTATTAGAATTACCATCGTGGGTAATAACAGATAACTTTTTCTGAGTGATGGCTATGATCCAGGCACTGTAGTAAGAACTTTAACAGAGTCATTTCAATTAATCCTTAGAGCCGTCTACAAGGAAGGAATTATCATTATCTCCATTTTCCACACACACACACAAATTGAGGTATAGAGAGTTCAATTTGTCCACAGTTCAATAGCTGGTGAGTAGCAGAGTCAGGGTCAAATATACACTCCCTAAAGGAGAGAGTAAATTATACTTACTTTAGGTGATGCATATGTAAACGATAACAAAGACCAGAATACGACTGTCAATAAAGGAGAAATGGTGCTTCTGTGGCCTTTTATGAACAAAATTGACCCATTAGTTCGTACACAAGGTTCACACTTTCCTGCAGAGAGTCAAATGGTTAGAAGGTTACAGGAAATTACATTCTACCGCTATAAGCTGGGGAAGAAATTAGCATTTCAAAGCTTTTGTGTGTCTGTGAGGGAAATCTCTAGAACAGATCTGCACCATGCTGCACAAACTGCTGATTGACATTCAACGAAATAAACAAGCACGGTGGTCCTGGGACGGTTCTCACAATCGTCCCAGCCAAACCATCCTCTCCATTCTCTTTCTACAACCCTGCTCCGCCATTCTTTCAACTCCCAATTGAAGCTTCCCCCACATTCATGAAGTCTTTAACACACCTACGCTGGATCTCTGTAGACCATTTGTTCACAATTTATTGAGTACTGTTTTCACATTTTTGATGTGTTATGTCTAAGATTTGTATAACTCTCATTTTATAAAGCACTTTACCTATACATGTACTCATTTATGTTCTCCAGATATTCTAGCAAAGTACAGATGGAAAAGTGATACTTTCATTTTATAGGTGAGAAAATATTCCATAAAAAGTCCTTTTACAATGTGATGGCAACATGCTTCTCCAGCCTCATATCCTAATATAAGACTCTTGTCAGCAATAGTCCAGGCTGACTGATTCTTGACATCTCTTTGCCTTTGGTCCTCCTGTTCCTAAAACACTTCCCCCCAACCCCCAGCTTCTAACTCTAAATCCTCATCATTTTCTCATTAAAACACACACACACATGCGCAAAGTCTATTGAAAAGTATGTTTTACATGTGTGATTATTTTAGCATCTTCAATATATGACAATATGACAACTCCAGGAAACACACTTTTTCTCCACTCTTAATTTGAGTGTAATTTCACTATTGGGGATGGTACTCAGCAAACAGCATCCATAACATATATGAGAAGTTGCAAAGATATCTAAATCGCTAGAGTAAGTTAGAATTTTGCAAACCAACGACTTCGAAGCAAAGCTCTCATTTGAACCCATACATTCTGGTTATTTTGCTATTAAAAAAACATGTTAGTGCTTTATGATTTCACCTCAATGGATAGTTTACCTGATTGGTCAGCAAAAACATCAGTGTCCATGGATCTATCTAGAAAAGTGGATATGTCTTTTGGGAACATCGGTTCTGTGCCCTGTGGTCCTTGAGCTCCAACAGCGATTTCTAAGGGGAAGGATTCACATCTGAGGCACACAAGGCTTTAGAAAGGAAAGCACATCTGCATAAACAATTCATGTTCCCCTTCTGTGTTCCTGCCTAAAGGTTTCATCAGTTTAACCTGTTTTCCTTTGATGTGATGCTCACTTCTGCTGCTCTCTAACCACATTCCTTGCTTAGTGCTGGGTCCCTCTCACCAGGACGTGCCATGTGGCAGGCTTAGAGCTTGCTTTGCAGGCAGCGTAATTCAAAAACTCACACAACTCTGCTTTCCCCCAACCCTGCTCTCTTTAAGAAAAGTTAATAAAACTTTTCCTTAATTAGAATAGATCTAGCATTCTAATGTAGAGGATACCTAATCATGATTTAAAAAAAAACAAAACTTAACTTTCCTTTTAAATACTCAGTTTAGTTTGTTTCTATAGTAGTGATGACTAAACTTGCAAAGACAAAATGCAGTAGATATGATTAGAAATTTCCCATTAGCATATACTCTGCTGCTAGGAACACAACATTTAATCTGCATTCCATGCAACCAGGATGAGGTGAATTAAATAGTCTGATTCTCTTCACTCTTTTGTAGAGAGCCACAAATAAGAACTTTTCTGGAGTGCAGGAAGAAATAAAGAAATGAACATGCTCCTGGAAATTCCCTTTCAAGGCCCGAGCAACCCAAAAACAATAAATTTGGTTAACACATAATGCTCATGCCCAGGAGTCAGCAATCCTTACAAACTGAATCTTTACCAAGTTTAGATTTTGACCAGAGTAAGGCAGAGCTAGTCTTTTTTATCTTTTCTTTTACTCACCTATAAGGATGAATCAATCTATTTTTTCAGCGATTGCTAGAAACATTTATTGTGCTGAATACAATACATTGTTATTCATCACCAAGGTTTTAAAAGATTGATATTTAATTCATGGTTAAACTATCCCTGGGGCATTATTCACCCACATCGTGTGGGGAATTTGGACATGCTGTGATGCTGAGGAACAAAGAAGGTTTTTACAGACCAATTTCTATAGCTTTATCTTTATGCATACGTCTATACTCATATCTATATTTATCCTTGCACCTATCATGAAATAAAGTCAAATAACAATCAATCACGTGGTAATAGAGTATTTCCTGAAGGTGACTGAGTTATAGCAAGTATAATCTGCACAGGTAGGGATATATATTTCCCAGCAGTTATGCTATTTATTTCAAAGAACTTCCAAATTCACCTTAAGAAACTACATATTAACCTGTTTCTCTTGACGATTCCTTTCTGTTTTTCTGTTGCAATTTCCTGGGCTTGAACCTTGGCTCTGAGCAACAAGAATGCGTCTTTGATGCTCATTTCTTGGTACTGGCTTGAAGGCATTCATCTGTGTGACTCTGAAAAATGACATTACCTTTCTCTGGGATCATCAGATTTTCCAGGAGAATTTTGTGTTGTTTGGTTTTGCTTTTCTTTCAGAAGGTGAGGCTTTTCATCAGCTTTCAGTAATTTTTTCAATGAAATTTATGGCTTGAATAAAATGAGCTCACCCAGTGGGTGCTATACAAGTAGCTTCCTGTGAATTCTCACGGCCAATTATTTTCAATGTACCAGTAGATCATAAATTTCAAAGGCCATAAAAATGTTTCTTCTCAAGGCATGCTCCAGTCTGTAAATTCCAAGGTGAATAGCCTCCACCTCAAATTCTAAAAGTTCATTTTATCTTTCTCCTTTTATTTTTCATCATAAATAATTTCGTAGTATCTGAGAATTGCATGTGAGGGACAGCAGCAAATCTTGAAATTTTCAATTTTTTCTGCAAAATATAAACATTGTAGGGAACAACCTCTATCCAAGCTTTGCTTTCTAAATATCCTTAGGCATCGAGCAACAGGACTTCAATTACAGTAAAGAAAGAAATGATTCATGCAGTAAGAGAATAAAGGAGGGAGAAAGAAGAAAAAGAAAAAACAAAACTATCCCCTTGGCTCTCCAATGTTACACAAATAATCAAGGTTTATCAACAACAATTATTGCATTCCTTTATTTTTTAAAGTATATGTTTTTTAATTTAAAATTTTCTGAAATCAGAATGCTTCTTAAATGAATGCGTACTTTCAATGTAGCAGTGTTTCATTTTTTTTCCTGAAAGATTTATTGAAAGTAAGCTATCTAAAAGACAATATCTTAATATAGAGGAAACTATGTATTCAAGTTCTACTTTCTCCCTAGACTTGGCCACCAACTGAAGTAGATAGATCTTAATACATGTCTTGCGAGCCTGGAAAGCCAAGTTCAATATTTGTAATAGTAAATGACATTGAACTAGGAACCATATACTCTAGAAGGAAACATTTAACAAGGTAGCAAATGTGATCAACTCTATCCTGGGAGGTGAAGGCGAGGGAAACGATCTCTGGTTGTTTGAAACCAGCACCAAAAGAGGTATATCTCTGCTCAGGAAACTTCTCTCCGGGTAGGAGACTGGATGCAAGATATTTTTTTCTCAAAAGTTCTTTGCTCCTTTGCCTCAGGATTATGGCTGACAGAGTCAGTTCTAATTTTTACACATAGTTGATGCTGACTTTTTCACAAGGAAATTGAAATCAGATCATGGAAGTAACACATAAGATGTTGAGCAACTATTGGGTGGAATAGCCCAAGAGATTTCTTCAACAGGTCACCAAAGGCGTTCGGGCTGTATCTTTTAAGAGTGAAATACTTGTCGCAGAATTTCAAGTGTCTGAGATGCTGTAAAATAGCAACAATAAAGACATCACAACTTGGTGAGTAATTACACTTGGTGGAACAGAAACTCGAGATCCATTGAAATGCATTGACAAGAGGATACTATCCAAGTTTCTGCAAATTAAGTTATGTTATTAACTGCTTCAAGACACACTTCACAATATAGTAAAACTTTAAAAGCCCTTTTGAGAGGAAATTTTCAGTCTCAGGGTAAGTTGTAGGCATAAAATAACCTAAAGATAGCAATTATTTCTCTATCCTTATTTACTTCGTTTCCACTTAGCTAGTTATAGTGTGGCAATTAATTTCCAGTTTCCCAACGAGGATTATTTAAGGATTTGCTTTTTTAACCATCATACAAATAGATAACTCTGCGGTAGTTATTGTGAAATGTAGTTCTAAAATTTAGCAACAGTGGAGTACGTTTATGATCATTTTAAATATGCAACATTAAAAATAATATCCTTCCAAGAAAGGATATAGAAAATATTATGAGGGATTGTACACTTGCCATTAAAAAGCATGAAAGCAAAGCATTACAAGAGTAGTGTTTATTCATTCAGGTTTTTTGTTGGTTTGTTTTGCTGTTTCTTTTAGTAATGGGTGGGGAAGGGGGTACTCAAGTGGCAGTTTAAACTCCTGGATTCTGAGTATGACTATTTGAACCACTTTCCCAGTCTTGTATCTTTTTCATTGTTGCATACAGGAACCAACCACTAGTTCTCTCTAGACTTTAGGTGGATGACTCTCAATAATAATACTTATAAAGAGGAAAGGAAAGAAGAAAGAAAAACAAGCAGAATAACCAGCACAGCTCTCACATCTGGCCCTATGGAGCTATTCTGTTCTGTTTGGCTGCCAGTTGAGAAACAATCTGGAATCCCACTGGCTAAATTATGAACTGCCAGAGGCAGGGCTGCTCTATTTGCTGTGCACACAAATGGGTTACATCCTGGTTAACAGCACTCCTTAAAGCAAAAGTGAGGTGGAAGAATTCTGGACCAAGTGAAGAGGGCCTTACTCATGTTCACACATACCATCCCAAGTCTGTGTATCAATTGCCACCTTCTGTAGCATATACAATGACAGTAGCCAACCAACATAAAGAATAAAAAGATAAAGTTTTGCCACTATGAAGTGCATACACATCTGCTGTCTTAATTCAATTCACATTCTAGAATGTCATTGTGATAACTATGACAGTAACTATTAAACATATGGTAACTCCTAAGTGTGGAATAAATGAATGTGCAAAAAAGAAATGGAGGACCAGTTTCTCAAATCTAGCACAACCTGGTAAAAGCACAGAGAGCTCTCTCCAAAAGCAACTTCTCATTAGACAATAAAGTCATTTAAAAAAAAAAAAACTAAGAAAGAAAGTTCCTGACTTTCAAGTTTATCTTGAACTCAGTGGCAGCTACGAATGTGAATTATACTGATTGCCTTTGTAATGTGGTTCATCTAATTCAACTCTTGTACTTATAAAACTAAGATGGAATGAAATTCGTGTGTCTTGAAGAATCCTGACTCCTCTCATGCAGACCCAAACAAAATAAAAGCATTATTGAGGGCCTACTTTGAACAGGCATTATTCCAAGCCATAAGAGAAGCAGTGAATAGTGACCAAAAGCACTGTTCCCGTAAAGCTTGCATTAAGGTAAGAAGAGATCAAAAATAATCAAAATAATTATTCAATAGTATGTTAGAAGGTATTAAGTATTAGAAAGAAAAATAAAACAGGAATAAGAGATTTCAGGTAAGAAGTCTGGACTAGGCATATCAATCAGAGTATCTTTAGCTTTGAAAATGGATAAGACCACCAAGATGGTGTAGAAGCTATAGAAAGTAGATAAAAAAGAGATCTAAAGAATTAGCTCTGGGATTTTAAAAATATAAGACGTAAGAGAGATGAGGAGGATCCAGAAAATGAGATTGAGAAAGAGTAAGATAGGATGGAAACTGGAGAGTGTGATGTCCTGGAAGTCAATGGTAAAAGGTGTCTACAGGTGGAGGTGGTGGCCATCTGTGTCAAAAGTCACAGAGACGTCAAATACAATGAATATGGAGATCAGAATGAGGAGAATATGCTGCAGTTATATTTAATACCCTTTTGGTCCCTCCATGATCCCAGGAAGAAAAGATGAAAATATGAAACAGAATATGAAACAATGACGATTTTGCTCAGTTTTCACAAGAATGCACATTCTTATGGCGAACTGGCTTGCATTTCTGTCAACATGTAAGCTGATTTGGGTTGTCTCGTGCTTGTCCCTGGAATGCATTTGTCTCCAGAATAACTTCTTTTAGGGAGTGTATCCTGATCTTTCCCTTCTATCTACTTGCTTAACTGTCTGTCTTCCTCTGCGGACAATAGGGCCATTGAAAACAAGACTATGTGATACCCATCTTTGATGACCTAAAATCTATCATGGTGCCTTGGAGAAAGTAAGGGCTTATGGTATTTATTATTGTAAAGGGAAAGGAAGGAGAGGGGAAGTAAAATGAGAGAGAGAGAGAGAGAATAGAGGAAGGGACGGAGGGAAAAAGAAAAAATAGGTTTGTCCACTAAAATTGGCATTAAGCCAGTTTACACAGTATTTAGACATCTGGAGAATTCTTCAGGGAGACAGAGAATGACACTAAGAACAACACACATAGTGAAGAACCGTCCCCATTCCCAGCAAATGGCCATTTGTTATCTACTTTATAAGAGTTCCCCTGTTAGCACTACAATTAGTCAAGGGTCAGTCTACGGGGTCCTTTCCAAATCCCTTCAGCAGTTAGACGAGAGAGTGTTTAATCTCAAATGTGTAAGTTTATTTGGCAAAAATGCTCTGATTTTACCTTAAACTGTTTTTCATTGCCTTTATTCTCAAAACAAAATTCAAGGTCTTCTCCTGAGGAATTATGAAACTGGTGGTTTTAATGAAGTTAAGTAAAGATAAGGAAAGTTATTAACAATGTTGAAGAAGGAATAAAAACAAAATTATTCCAAACAGATCTGCCAAATGAACTTTCTGAAAGGACTTAATAAATAATTCCTCCTTCCTCTGTGTCTCATCTCCTCCAAACTACCTTCCATTTTCCCACTAAAGCTCTAAAGGAAAACTTTCTCTATGGAACCCAATAAACCATATTCCCATTGTTTTTCCTGTGGAAATTTAATAAGTATCTATGCTACTAGCCAAGGTGAGGTACTATAGTAATTCTTCTAATTTTACAACATATAGAAATGTTTCCTTCAAAACATAGATAATAGTGTTTATAGGACTTCTATCTAAAATGAGTTGATGAGTGGATTCCCAAGCTATGGGCATGATTGTCTAGAAATACTGGAATAAAATAATACTCAGTTTTCTTATACCCTCTCAGTGGTCATTTAGAAAACATGTATTGAGCATACACTTAGCTTAGCCCTGCATCCTTAGCCTCATTCTACGCAAAGGAAATAAAAAGTAGTGCAAACTTGGTGCAAGATACTATGGATATAAATATGAATATATAATTTATAAATGCATCATCATTAATTTTATAACCAACATCATCATGGTCACCGTAGGTAATATGTATCGATCACTTACTTTGTGTTAGGCAGCATGTTGCATATACTAACTCATTTTAATATTGCCAATATCCTCAGTTTATGAAATGAGAAAACTGAAATTTCGAGAGTGGGAAGGTCACATAACTTGTAGGAGCGGAGCTGAAATTCAAATCCAGACAGTGCTACAGAGCCAGCACTCTCATTTTCCAAGGCAGGAGCTTGAATTTTGAAGTCTAACAGACCTAGTTTTAAATCTTGCCTTTGTTGAACCCTGGACAGAAAAATATAGACTCTAACTCTAAATTTTTTTTGCTTGTAAAATGAGTATAAAAAAATCAACCTCTTGGGTTGTTTTGAGGAATAAGTAAAAATCGGTTTGCAAAGGGCATCCCATAATATCTGGCACACAGAGGGTATTCGGTAGATGGTAACTATTGTTACCATCATTACTAATGGTCGGATATCTCCTGACTGCCAAAGTGAACTGTGGAAATGATCTCTGCTTTTTTAAAAACATGAATCAGTCCTTCCATAATTTCAGGGCTGAATGTGAAGTCATCGGATTTAATTCCCACATCCCCTAGCAATTCATTTTCATCTACTTATTCAAAACCTGGCACGTAACATATTTATTTCTTGAGGCCCTTTCTTCGGGACTAAAGTAACTAATTCCAACTACTTTTAGTTTAGACTGGTTGACACATTGATTTATAATTGCTCCCGTACAATTTCTCTGTGTAAAATTGTTTTCAACAAATAAATGTTAACAAGTCTCCCTTAGAAAAATCACATCTGGATTTTCTTAAATTGGCAAAGAGGAAAGACTCTCCAGATAGAAAGGGGCGATGTTACATTACATATGCATTGGGATAGAAATTGTAGGCAGAAGGTACATGAGGATAACATACAGTCTGTTCTCTAAAGGCTTACACTGTACAATGAGATACTAAACAAATATAACCAGTATTATATTGAAAAGCAGAGGTCATCGGAGATCTGAAAGGGAGAAACAAATTGTCGTCATGATCAGCCACTCTGCAGCAGAAATTGCTTAGATTTTGAAGTCCTGTTGGTTTGAAGTCAAATTCTGACATCGTTTTACTCATGATACAATTTGAACTAGAGAAGGTCATTTAACCTCTCTGAACCTGTAACTTTGTATCCGAAAGAGGAAAAGAGTTAAACTTTCCTCTAAGATTGATGTGTGGATAAAATAAGATCAAGTGAGAGGATGGATTGGAAACATTTTGTCCATTATCTGGCACACTCAGCAGTACTCAAAAAGTCTCAATTTCTTCCTTTCTCGTCCTTCTAATGAAAAAACAAATGAAACACCAGAAGTTCACCCAATAAATATTTAAATGGACAGATTATTGGACTTATTAAGAACTCTTTTCTCTGGCTTTTCTGAACTCTCTTTCAGGCTTAAAAGGAATATACAGATGTTGGTTACCTGAACTCATTTTGCTCTCTTACTCTGACACTTTTTGAAACTCACTAAAAAAAACTATGCAAAAAATGAAATTATATCTTCTGCAAAAAAACCCTGTTGAAGATATCTTCTATTATGTCCCTCGAAATGTCTCAAATTAATGTCCATCTATAAATTGTGTACAGAATTCAAAAACAAGAAAGAGTTCACTGGGAAGAACTGAACTTCTCTTTATCTAAGAATGATTTAAATGATGATGGTACCACAAGAGGTGGCCATGGACTGGCTTTACCCTGAAGCCTCGCCACCAGGAGCTCCATCCATCTCTTACATAGCCAGCCCTCCAAGAACAATTGTGAACATAGTTCGTGACATGGAAAATGTTTGTTTCATCAACATCTTGTAAAGACTGAAAATGTCTCTTTATAAACCTTGTTCAGCGTATTGATCAGTAACCAATAATTGAGGTACAACACAGTTGCTTCCTAGGCAAATACAACTTTAAGACCATTCTAGTCCTGCCTTCCAATCATTTATCCCACAACTGAGGAAGTTCTAGAGTCACAAATTGATATAGATCATTATGTCTCTACTTTTCTCCCCGCTATTAGGAAGCTTGCAAGGATTTTTTTTCCTACCTGTAGAAAAGATTTTTTCCTGAATAAGTCAGAATCAAATTGCACAGAAGCACATAAGTTTCTCAGCTCTCCTCAAAATAACAATCAAGTTCACCTTTGATGAGAATGTCTCAGAAAGCTGCTGTCTTATTTTTTTCTTCTTCCTGCCCCATGTGCAGATTTTCAGGTATCACCCTCATAAATAAAAGTAAGCATAATTTAATGCTCAATTTAAGTAACCATCTTGTCTCAGCTTCCTGTTACAATTATCTATTTGTTTTTGTCTCCTAGACTAAATAAATCAGTCCTTATGAGACACCGCCTTAAATCTTGTTTCTTTGTCAAGTGGAATTAAAATATATAAAAAGAGGACAATCTAGAAGACTATTAGAAGTTCAGAGTTGGAAAAAATGTTAGAAGTCATTTAATATAATGTTCAACTTGATTTACGGCTCCTTTCTAAAAACTCTTCAGTTCGTTGAGGGTAAAGGTCTCCACTATCTATTTTGTTTTGCGTGCCCGACAGAGCATGAAGTTCACCAATCTGCACACAATGGGCTCTCAATAAATATTTCCGACAATTGTTGAAATATATAATATATAACCTAGTTGGACACAACCTGTCAGTGCCTATTGGTGAATATAAATTATTTCTCGTGTTGAGTGCCCACCTTTGAAAACCCTAAATACTTCATGTTGATGGTCAAATCAAGAGTGGAAGCTTCTTCTTAGAATTTACTAGATTGTGGCGGATGTAACTCACAAACCATAAGGTTACTTTAATGTAGCAGTCTGGGCCTTAATATGATATATTTCTGCTATTAAATTTTAAAAGGTTTTAGGAGAAAAGGTTTTAGCGCTGAGCAGGAGACATTTTACTACATCTGCTTTGGCATTTTGAGAAATATTCCCCAGAAAGTCCTGTAGTCCACTCATGAAAACTAAGAGAAAAATGTCTGGTTTTTTTCTGACTTCTACTAAATGAGAAGTTTCGTGGAAGGCTAAACTTGCCTGTCTCTGGGTCAACTTTCTAACAGCAAAATGCAGAGAAGAATGTAAAAGAAAATGAGGAAAATGGAATGGGGTTTAAAGAAGTAAAAATGAAAGGCTGGATTCAAGAGGAAAGCTTTTCACTACAAAATAGTAAAAATAAAAATGAAATAATTTCACTTATCCCCATCCACATACAGTAACTAGTGTCCAAAACAGCACAGCCAATGGCTAACACAAAAAATCGCCACAGAAACGCCCGCTCCTAGTTTGCAAGCGCAGTGACCTGGGATACACTCACCTGAAGAGAACAGAGCTGGCCAGTGACTATACCTATTAGAACCTCAACATCATGGATAAGACTGTGCTCCTCGAGGACAGGATTCTCATTGGAGCAATATTTGCATTACCGAGGTGCTTAGCACAAAGTAGATGCTAAATACACTTTTGTGACTGAATTGATAGAATATTTACTTGTTTTTGTTATCATTAAGGGGTTTTGTTTTGTCTCTTTATCTCCCTTTTGCTCCAATGAAAATTGCCAGCTACTGTACTAGAACCTCAGTCCAAGATTTTCCTAAGGATCTAGATGAAGGACTCTGTTACAGAATTGAACACGTCAATAATTCGCTTTGCTTTGCTGTTGAGAAGCAACATAGAATAATGGTTAACTCTATGAGTCCAGGATTAGAAAACTACTTCTTTATTAAGTAGATGGTGACCTTAGACAAACTTAATCTTTCTGAGCCTCAGTTTCCTCATTTGTAAAGCATAGAAGAGAATACTGACTCTCTCATATGGTTGTTGGAAGGATTAAAAAGATAATGTATATGAAAGTTTAGGATATGGATTGGCCCACTTTTAAGAGCATAACGAATATCAACTAGGTGCACTCCTATTACTAGAGTTAAGTGAGGTCTCCCTTTGAACTGCACACTTTAATTATGGTGGGTATGTAAATATGTTTGCCGCTGTTTCTGCTGTTACAAAATAATTTTGGAAAAAGTTAATTGACTTTGATTATGTGTGGGACGTTAAAAATTATAATTTGTAAATTATAATCGTCAATCTCAAAATAAAATAGGAGTTGATTATTTTTTCTAATGTGTATATTCCAGTGATTACACTGGTATAATGGCAGATATTCAAAGAAGGAGTTTAAACATCTGAGATATGGTTCCACAGGTGCCACTTCCACCATTTTCATGATGTCACTTTCCTCATTTCTGGAATGAGTACAGCAACATTTACTCTACAAACCACATAGGGTGATTTTGAAAACTGAAGTATATTATACCTGTGATGTCATTCTGAAAGTATAAAATGTCTTATGCATATGTTTCCATTGTTAATCAAAATAAACTGGTCAATAACTGTAATTTTATTAATATATTATACATAAACATTTCTCTTTATCCAAACTAGATGATTCACAAGGACTGCTTCCTTGTCTCTTTATTCCATCAACAACTTATCTTTTATTGATCAATTGCTCTGCAAGGATCTACTGTGCAAATGATATGTGCTAAGAGTATGACATGCAAATAATATCGCCCCAAGGAGAGAAAATTTAGAAAAGTACATTATATAATCATAAAAATGGATGAAATAGATAATACACAGCTGTGGCAAGATATACACCCTGTATTGTGAAGTATGCAGAGAACAATCCTTTTCATATAAGCACATATCTGCATGAAAAGCTCTGGAAGAATATAGATCAAATTGCAATAGTGATTATTTTTAGTCCTGGGATTATGAAGGATTTTAATGCACATCAAAAACAAAATTTTAGCTTGATTTCTTTTTATAATTAGCCTGTATTATAATCAGAACAAAATTATATGAAATACATGCACCATAAATATATTTGATAGAACTTTTTAAACTATAAAATCTTTTGTCCAAAGATAAGAGGAGTCCACCATGAAAAACGATAGTAGCAGGACTGCTCTGTCTTAAGCAGAGCTGAGAATTGTGGAGCTTAGCTCTGTGGTCCAACTTTTGCCTGTGCATTTCAGAAGAAATTTGGGCTCTGGGCTCCAAGGGATGCAGTTGGACACCATCGAATTGAGTTCTCCTAGACAACAAAATGGATTCCTTGCATAACGGTTCTCTAGAAGAAAACTGAAGATCACTCTGTGTTCCGGATTACTTTGATTATTAAAAAGCTAGATAACAGTATAAGGTTATATTCAAAGTTCAGGGAAATGAGAATTACATCTCATATTGGCATGACGTTCAGAAATTTAAAAAAAAAAATCTTTCACAAGCATTGTCACATTTAACTTCATAAGAACTCTGTCAAGAAGACGATTTTTCTTTTTACCGTTAAAGATAAAGTATTATTTTTAATGGCCATTATGTAGCAAAACCTGAACACGATGCAAA
Organism: Equus przewalskii; assembly: GCF_037783145.1. NCBI lineage: Eukaryota > Metazoa > Chordata > Mammalia > Perissodactyla > Equidae > Equus > Equus przewalskii. The sequence continues at coordinate 28,900,158 of NC_091855.1, forward strand.
CCCTTTACTTTTAAAGCACCAATGATTCTCAATAAAGCAAACAATCACCACGCCACCTGGTATTTTAAAATATTTGGGGCTTTTTATGTTGTCCTAAGGATTGAGGGTTCATTGGCATTTAGGGCCAGAGGCCAAAGACGCTAGTGGTCTTGCAATGCACCAAATAGTCTCACGTAGTGAGTATTTTTTCCCAATAAAATGTCAGTAGCAACCTTCCCAGTGCCATTGAAAAATAACTTCACTGTAGATTTTATCAAAATATTATATCACCAAGTGGTTTTAAGGATTTGTAGGAGAGTAGAGCTAAAAATATCACATGTGCTCTTCCTGATACATCGTCTGCTTCTGATATTACTCTAGTGGCAATAGGGAGTAGGAAGACAAGAAGGAGGAAGAAAGAGAGAAAGGTAGGGAACAAAAGGAGGGGGAGAAGAAAGAAGGAAGGAGTGGAGGGAGCGAGGGAAAGGAAAGGAAGCAGATTGATGAGAAGGAGAACAGAGGGAAGGGAGTAGGATACAGGGAAGCAAGTTGAACATAATCAAACATAAAAGAGAAGAGGGAAATTGACTCACATTCCTTTCAAATGAATGGCCCTGCCCATCCTCTATAACCTCTTCCACACTATTAGAGATACCCTCTGTTAACGGAGCAGTTATTGGCCTGGAAGTCAACGTGGTTAGCCTCAACTTCACTGTTAAATATCCAGGCAACTGGCTTAACGCTGCTAGAAAGCCCTTAAATGAGACATGAGATGGAGGTTTGAGTGTAAAATGTCTAAAATCCTTCCCTGTCTAATACTCTTATTTACTTTTACTCACTCACAGGAAGTGGCATCTCTCAGATGTCCTTATCTTGACCTTTTTTTTCATATGCTTCCAAATTTTTCTCACTCGAATATGAGGAAGAGCCAAGCAGCTCAATTCTCTGCAATCAACATTGAGAGGAAGGTGGTTTAGGGACAGGTGATGTTTATCCCGCACTTCTGTATTTACTCCACTTTAATTTCTTTCTGTTTCTGCAACTTTCTAAGTGTGTATATGAAAATCCCTTCACAGCCTTATCACGCTGTCTTGCACTCAATAATCATGCAATAAGTATTTTTCTGATCAAAATGAATTCAGACTAAGAGATTCCAAAAAGAAGACACAACAAAAAAATTCTATTTCTACATTGACTATTAGTGTTGAAAATGTATTTGCCATTCTACAAAAAGTCAGCAGCTGTTTTTACATTGGTAAGTTGGATATATTCTTTAAATTTGGGTTTATGCATAATGATTATTGGCTCTAAAGCAAATTTGTTGCCAAAATACCTAATGACATTATAGAGATTGACCTTGGTCACATTTTTATTGGGAAAAAACCCCTAAGATTTACCTCTCTGTCTGTTGCCTCCTTGCTAAAATGATATTCAAGGAGCTACCTAGTCTGCTCTATGGTTTACTGCCCATCCAACCATAAGTGTCTTCTCATCTTACCTTATTGGCTTCACTTTACTCCAACCTGCTGAGTATTTCCTGCAATCTGTTTTGCCATTATTTATTATGTACAATTGGCAAATGAGATGACTAATTAGTTTATGCATTAATTACTTTTCCATCTGTGTTTCCTTTTTGAGAAGCAAGGACAGTAATGGCAGGTAATTAAGACTAACTATGGCCCATTACTTCTCCGCTACTTGGTTCTCCTTCTAATCCACATGCTCTTTGTTGCCAGAAATGTGTGAAAGAACCTCACCTCGAGAATAATTTAATTAAATCCTGGTCAGGTGAACCTTTACTCCAATTCTCAGTCCCAGTTTATTTTAAGCAAGTAATTGTTATATACAGATGTAGGTATAGGCATAGATAAATAGTGATCAAGCAATACAATTATTTTCTATAAAATATAATCAATATATATAAACAAGCAGTAAAATTATCCATATATAATTATATATTATATACACACAACCTTTTATTGCTTATTTTAATAGTTTTCCTTTGAGGAAAAAATATATTTCAGGTTAAAATTAAAGTAGAGATTTGGACTTCTGCAAACAGTTGAATATATCTATAGCAGTTGAATATATCTATAGTTTCTATGATCTAAACTCACGATATTCATTCTTTTCTCAGAAGAGCTGTGTGTATGTGTGTATTTGTGTGTGGATGTGGGTATAGGTGTGTTTGTACAACCATGAGACAGAGAATCAGCTGAGGTAAATTAATTTTTTCTTCCTTAATTTCCCCTGTTAAAAAACCAATAATACATATCCGTTGTAAGCATTAATCTAAGAAAATTTTAACTTATCAAGAAAAGTTCTCTTCAAGCTTCTTCTACTCACATGCCTTAGGCTAACAGCTGCTTGAATGTGATATGTACCATCCAGAACTTTTTCTATTTTATCTAGTGAGATGATGGATAAGGAGATAGATTGATATATGCATGTATCTCTCTATATGTTTGTGTTGTTGAAACCTAGTTGAATTGCCAAAGGACACTGGGAATAAATCTGTAGTCTGACAAAATTGAATTTCTTGCCTCAAGGAATCAAAAGCAAGTACTCCAAACATATCCTGGGATGCTGCTTGACAAGCTAGAGGAGGGAAGCATCAAGTGTTTAGTTTGGGATTCCAGTGAAGGGTTCTGAAGGGGACCTAAAGGAAGCTTGGATCAGTTCTGGACTGGTTGCTGCTTCTGAGGTGGGGTCAGGAGAAGTGGGATGTACTAGGGCTTGGAAGCTGTTGAGAGAAGAGATGGGTTAGCCATTGTGCATCCCCAGCAGTGGATGGGCATAGTAAAGCAGGTCTGGGAGCATGACTGGAAGGAAGCAGCAGTCCCTCAAACAAGGGGTCTCTGGCATTTTCCAGCTTCTGCATGACCTCTGGAGAAACAACATTTCTAGTAATTTGGCAGCTGGCTGTATCTGTACCCGTCCTTCCACCCAGCCTGATCAACAGCAGGACTGCTTTTTGCTGTTTCATCTCAGCAGATTTTCACCACTCCTTCCTAGACATTTAGTCTTTTGAGATACATACTATATATATATATATATATATATATATATATATATAAAGTATACTATATATAGTTTTAATTTACAAAATAGGAAATTATGCCAAATTACACGTATTTTTTACAATTTACTTTTCATATTTAGCATTTGAATTCACTATTCTAAGTCAGTATATAAGCATCTATTGCTGTTATTTTTAATGACTATTTAATATTCAGATGTACTTTAATAAGTCCTCCACATTATATTTTCTCCAATCATTTACCATTTTAAATCACTCTGATATATACATAGATATAAATAGAGATAGAGACATAGGCATAGATATAATTATTATTATATATAGTGTACATGCAACACAAACACATATACATATATTCTTAAACACTTCAGCAAGTATTTTTATGTTATAGATTCATTGAAATAAAATGCTAAGTGAAAGGATATGTGTATTTTAAATTTTTACTATGATTACTCTCTGAAAGTTCAGTAGTCATAATATGCCCACCAACTATGTATGGGAGTGACCTTTTCCCCTCATGCTTACAAATGTTAGATTTCATAAGTCCCTTAATTTTTGGCAATATGATAGAATAATTTCATTGTTATAAATTGAATTGTTGACAAATAAGAATTTTAGCATCTTTTCATGTTTATTATGCAATAATTTGCATGTTTTCTTCTGTCACTTGCCTTTTATATCCCACTGAAGAAACTTGACTTTCACAGAAATAGGTCCACTAGCCTCGTTATTACTTGAGCAGTAGTGAAATGTAAATGTTCAAGTAAGAGGATCTCCAGTCAAATACTGAAAGTCTGCTTCTGTGGTTTGTCTTTCATTGATCATAATCCAGGGGCAAGTTCACTATGAATGACCAATTACAGGAGACACACATTGTAGGCTTAATTTCACCATTGGCTCATGGTGTGAATTCAGTTCCTCCATTGCAAAGTGGACTCGATACAAATTGTCTTTAGATAACAGAGAATTGTATGATAAAATAAGATTAGAAGTGTAAATTGCTTTGGTGGTGAAATATTTAAATTATTTTAATCGTAGATTCTATTTAATGTACAGTTTTACTGGGTACCATATTACAGGCCTAATAGGAAGCTGTAAAAATCTCAAACCAAGGCCATTTTATACAACTTGTGCTAAAAATTTCAGAACAAGCTATTAGCCATGGTTTTCTTTGAGTTTCTTATGGCTTTAGACTATGTCTTCTTTATTCCATTTGTTGATTCATATCAAAGCATCTAAAACACTCTGACATACTTAGTAGGTACCCTTCAAATAGATATGAATTAAACAAAATCTTCTCCTTTCCAGAAGTAAAAATCCTTCCCTTGTGGGCCTTATGGCTGAGAATAATTATCATCAAATATTTCCAGCTCATTGATTCCCTATCTACTTTTCAAGTCTCATCTAAAACCAACTTTTAGCATATAACTTATTACTCTTAATTTATATTTCCCTCAAGTAATATATTTCACTTAACTTGTGATCTGAGTTTTTTATTTGGTTCAAATTTATTAAACTCAGTAAATTATAAATAATATTGCAAAATAAAATTTAGCTCCATTCATCATTTTGGGAGTCAATGTGTCTGCCATTTCAGACTGTGTACATGCAGGATTTCCTTTAAAATTTTCTGTTTTAAGACTTTCCTTTACATTAGTCTGCTATCTCCTTTAAACTTTAGATGACCCTTTTAACCTTGAGGTAGCTAGATGTCAATTAATTTGAACAATTTTAATTGATTATTAACTGCATGGATAAGGGAGATAGAGATCAAGGAAGGATTTATTAACTTTCAAAGAGCTTACACTCTAGAGGACACCAATCTAAACTAAGAATAATTAGAAGTTAAGTACTGAATAAAGGGCATTCATTGAAGTGATGTGGCAAATTACTACAGTTGATCAAAAATAGGAGGAGAAGGTTGTGAGCTGGCAGAATTCGGGAGGGAACCATGATTTTCCTGTGTTGCACCTTGAATAAAAGGACATCAGTGGAACAAAATATATGAGGCATTCATTTACGGAAAAAGTGGGAGATAAGTTGAAGTGTGTTGATTGAAATCAAGTAACTGACATTATGATCTAATAGAAAAAGAATATTACCGGAGTCAGCCAAACCTGGGTTCAAACCAACGATTCTTATGTGACATGAATAACTGTTTTACATCTTTAATCTCAGTTTTCTCCTGTGACAAAAAAGAGATTTAAAACACATATTTGGATATAGAGCTCTCATTCACTGCTGGTGCGAACATAAATTGGCACAACCACTTTAGAAAACCATTTGACAACATCTAAAGCTGAATATGTGCCTATCACCTGAACTAGCTATTCTTCCCATAGGTATACACTCAAAAGAAATGCTTCTATGTGTTCGCAAAGAGATACGTACGAGAATGACACATACAAGTACCATTCCTCTAGCATATGTGGGGAGGATAGGATCAGTTAGAGGAAAGCACTTTGGCAAATCCTAGAAAACTAAACATGCAACTAAGCATTCTTAGGCATTTATCCCAGAGAAATAAAGAATTATGTTCACACCAAACCTGTAGGAAATATTTATATTCGCATTATTCAAAATAGCCCAAAACAGCAAACAGAGACAACTCAGCTATTTTTCAATGGGTGAATATTTAAACAAGCAATGGTACATCTATAAGATAAAATATTGCTCAGCAATAAGAAGGAAGAGGTTATTGATATACACAACAACTTGAATGAATCTCAAGGGAATTACACACTGAGTTGGGGGTAGCCAATCTCAGAAGGTCACATACTATATGAATATATTTATATAATATGCTTAAAATGGCAACATTATAGAAATGAACAGATTATTGGGTTCCTTGGGTTACAGGTAGAGTGTGGGGGTGAGAGGGAGGTGGATGTGGTAATAAGTGCAACATGAGGGACCCTTATAGTAACAGAACTGTTCTGTTCTGTATTTTGACAATGGTGGTAGATCCATGGACTACACATGTGATAAAATTGCCTAGAACTAAATACATACACACAAATGATTACAAGTAGAACTGAGGAAATCTGAATAAGATCAGTGGATTGAATCAAAGTTGATAGTCTGGTTGTGATATTACACTATAGTCTTATAAGATGTTACCATTGGAGAAAACTGGCAAGGGGTACATGAGATCTGTCTGTATTCTTTCTTACAGCAGTCTGTGGAGTGACACTTTTCTTGAAGTCAAACGTTTAATTATACTGCTTGATAACAAGAGAGTGACTCCAAAATTGACAATATGCTACTCTCGTCAGAGACCATGTAAAAGGTTTTAAATGGTGAGGTCGCTCATTTAATTCAGGTCTACAAATGAGTAACCCATTGGGGCGTTAGGTAATATATGAACATTAATATTGTACTTGTGTGTATTAACAAACCTAAAGGAAGAATGAGTATTTGTTTGTGTGTGTGAGTCTGGAGGCGTGTGTGTCAGGGGGTCAGTTATTAAGGGAGCACAAAGGGAACAGAGAAAAACACATTCTGTGGACTTCCAGTCCTGTCCAGAGAAGTTAACACACGGTTCAGCCAACATAAATACGTTCAGGCCACCTGGTAAACACATCCCTTTCGTGGGAAAAGTGCCTTAATTTAACTTTTAAAAATTACGTTTGTGATTCTAAAAGCAATGAGTACAAGAAGAGAATTCGGAAAATCAGAAACATAAAAGAAAGCTAGATGTACACCTGAAATTTATATAATGTTATAAACTAATCTTACTGCAATAAAAAATCAAATAAACACAATAAAAACAAAAAGAGGAAAGCTATTTAAATTGACCTTATAAACACAATTTTTGACAATCTTTTGTTATATATACATATTCTTTCACAAAAATGAATTTCACATTGTACGTTAAGTACTTCTTTTACTTATTTTGTAATGATGATTTTTTTCCTGACATAAAACTGTTTTCTAAAAAATGTCATTCATAATGGTTATATAATGAATCCTCTTATGTAAATACCAAAATTAGCCAGTTTCATATTTCTGGCATTAAGGCCACTAATTTTTTTTTTTCAGAAGTGATGTTCTCTGTTCCATAAGTGTGATCTGTACATAGTCATTCCCTCCCAGAGTATAGTATGGGAAAAGGGAGAAAAGGTGTAAAAAGTGAAGAAATTTGACACACACTACCTCAGCCAGGTGACCACGGTTAACATCGATAGCACTAACTTGTGCTGATAGTGTCTACATTTGATGTGGTCTGGTGTAAATGACATCTCATCTCTGTGGTCTTCCTTACAAATCCCATAGACTCGGTATAATCATTACGAAAGCATCACATGAATCCAGTTGAACTTCAGTCTACAAAATATCTGACCAGTACTTCTTAAAACTCTCCAGCTCATCAAAAAACAAGGAAATTCAGAGAAACTATTGAAGCTAAGAGGAGCCTAAGGAGGTGTGGCAACTAAATGTATTTTGGTGTCATGGATGGGATCCTGGAAAAGCAAAAGGATATTAGGTAAAAACTAAGGAAATCGGAAAAATGTGTACACTTTATAGTAATGTGTCAATATTGGTTCGTTGATTGTGACAAATGTACAATTCTAATTTAAGATGTTAATAATAGAGAGCCTGAATGTATATGGGTATATGGGGATTCTTTCTGTATTATCATTGTGATTGTTCTCTAAGTCTAAAACTTTTCTAAAATCAAAAACTTGTTTAAAAAGCAGTGTTGTGATGACTACCTTTTAAAAATATTTTTCAAGATTTTTATTTCCTTGACAAAAATTGCTAGAAAGAATATCACTTGGTCTAGAGCTTTGAACTTTTTACATCTCTTGATTCATACTAAAAAATCATTTTCTAAAAGTTTGACCCTCCTAGAGCTGTACTTCCACACAAATTGTATGAATGTCTTTGTCATCACACCTACACCACACATTTTCTTTAGAAATAACAACCAGAACCTACTCTGCTCTATTTATTGGCAAATGAAATAATGCATCAATTTAATTATTGTTTCTTCTCTTATTAGTCAGGGTAACCGTGTACTGAAATACCTCTTGGACATCTGTATTTCATAATCTATGAACTCTTGTTTCTTTTTTTTTTCTCAAACTTTTATTCTTTTGTTTTTAAATCTTTCCAAACATATTAAAGCTATTAACCTTTGTTATTTTTGTTGTAAAATTTTCCATATTTAACTTCTAATTGCACTCATGATACTTTTTGAAGCACAATGATCTTAAATTTGCTTTTCAGATAATTTATGGAGTTTTTCTTGTGTCACTTCTGATGTCCTTATGAAACCAAATCTCATCTTTAAATTAGGTAAATTTGCATCTATCTTGTTCTAGTTGTTTTGATTTTATTTATTATATTTTCTCTGTAATTTACTGACTTTTTTTTTAAAGATTTTATTTTTTCCTTTTTCTCCCCAAAGCCCCCCAATACATAGTTGTATATTCTTCGTTGTGGGTCCTTCTACTTGTGGCATGTGGGACGCCGCCTCAGCGTGGTTTGATGAGCAGTGCCATGTCCGCGCCCAGGATTCGGACCAACGAAACACTGGGCCACCTGCAGCAGAGTGTGCAAACTTAACCACTTGGCCACGGGGCCAGCCCCTGTAATTTACTGACATTTGTGTATGGTTTGTACAACTTGTAATCAAAGGAGTTTGCAACTTAGAGTGTTATTTTTAAATAAAGCTTAGCTTTCCTACTTAATCCGCTTCCTGGTTTGATACATAGTAAATTCATATGTTTGTTTATTTTGTGAATATTTTATTTGGTAGATCTGTGTTGAGTGTTTTTTTATACCAATACTGAAAGATTTTAATTATTTTAATTTTATTGCAATTCTATATACCTGATAATAATTAGTGTAATTGGATACACACTGGTTGTTATACTTAAAAATGTTTCTTTGCATCTTTCAATAATTATTTTTCTAAATGAGTCACAAAATCATAGTGACAAGTTCAACAAGAGTCACACTATGACTTTTACTAGATTTGCATAAAATCTAAAAAGGGAAGAATTGGCTTCTCATATTCAGTTTTCCCATCTGTGGACTTGGTATTTCTCTCCATTTTTAAATCTTCTTTTGCATCTCTCAGCAAAAATGCTCAGATCAGTTTAGTTCAGAAGGGTTCTCGTTATGATGAATTCCATGCATTTTTATTCTTGCTCCTGTTATGAACGGAAACTTTCCCCATATTATGTTGACTAATTGATTATTGGTTACACAAGACATCTATCAAGTTTCCTAGCTTTATTACTTATGAGGATAAAATCTAATTTACATCTTAGTTCCAATAGTTTGATTCTCTTGAATTTTCCAAGAAGAAATTCTTGTCATATACAAATAATGATAGTTTTATATTTTCCCTTCTATTAACCATAAATATCATTTTAGTTTTCTGCTTTGTTGCATTGCTAGACAGGCCATAAAAATATTAAATACAGTGAGCATCCTTTGTCTGATTTTAATGGGATTGCTGCTATATTTTCAAAATTATGAATGATCTTGTATCTTGACTTTAATGATTATATTGAAACATGTTCTACCTTTTTCTCTGCCCTAGAAAAATGGTAAAGCATGGAAATCCCATGTAATGGTAAAATTTAAAAGAATGTGTCTTTAAAACCCTCAATCTAGTGCTATGAAAGGGCTTACAATTCTTTGGTCATGTTTTACCTGCCTCAGTGCCTTTGTTTTGCCTTTTCCTTCAATCTAGGATGGTCTTCCCTGGTTGATTCCTGCACTTCCTTCAAAGCTAACCTTTGCATTACCTCCACCAAAAAGCCTTCATAGGTAGGTGTTTCCCTCACTGAGCCTGAGATTAGAGCATTCCCTGCGTGGGCTGAACCACATTATACATAGATCTAATGGTGTAATTAGCACACAACTCTGAAGTTGTTTGCCCATCCGCTCCTAAACTATAGCTTCTCGAAGGGAAGACACTTCATTTTGTCAACCACATATTCCCCGGGACTACCACAGTGCCTGGCAAAAGACTTTCAAACTGTTTTGAGAGCAAAAAGTTATCCTGGGGCTGGCCAGGTGGCGCAGGGGTTAAGTTCGCACGTTCTGCTTCTCGGCGTCTGGGGTTCGCAGGTTTGGATCCCGGGTGCGGACATGGAACAGCTTGGCACACCATGCTGTGGTAGGCATCCCACATATAAAGTAGAGGATGACGGGCAGGATGTCAGCTCAGGGCCAGGCTTCCTCAGCAAAAAGAGGAGGACTGGCAGTAGTTAGCTCAGGGCTAATCTTCCTCAAAAAAAAAAAAAAAAGAAAAATGTTATCCTGATGATGATATGTTAGAATTCTAAAGGTGGGTCATAGATATTTTGTTCCATTTGTAATGCATTTCCACTTTAGAAACTGTAATGTATCTCTCTTTAGATAGCTTGTAGCCCATGATCTCACATTGATAAAAGAAGTTTCTTTTTGTTTAGAACTCACAACATGCTAAGAGGTTTGGAAAAATAATCAAACCCTCATGACAAACCAATAAAGCAAACACTGTGATTTTTTTCCTTAGATAACACATGTGAGATCACACAGTATTTATCTTTGCCTGTCTGATTTATTTTACCTAGCATAATGCCGTTAAGTTCTATCCATGCTGCTGCAAATGGCAAGATTTTCTTTTTTTAATGGGTGAATAATATTCCATTTCTGTGGGTGTGTGCGCATGTGTGTATATACATGTGTATACGAAAACAGACACATTTTCTTCATTCATTCATTCTTTATTCATTTAAGTTGTCTCCGTGTCTTGGCTATTGCAAATAATGTTCAGTGAACATGGAGGTGCAGATATCTTTTCAGGTTACTGTTTTTGTTTCCTTTGGATAAATACCCAGAATTGAAATTGCTTGATCACGTGACAGTTCTGTTTTTGACTTCTTGAGGAACCTCCAGACTGGTTTCCATAGCGGCTGCACCAATTTACATTCCCACCCACAGTGCACAAGTGTTCCCTTTTCTCCACAACGCCGCCAACGCTTGTTAGTTCTTGTCTTTTTAATAATAGCCCTTCTAATAGATGGCGGGTGATATCTTGTGGTTTTGATTTGCATTTTCCTGACAATTAGTGATGTTGAGCACGTTTTCAGGTATTTGTTGGCCATCTGTCAGTCTTCTTTGGAAAAAAATGTCTATTCAGATCTTATGCTCATTTTCTAACTGGAATGTTTGTTCTTTTGCTGTTGATAAACATTATGATTTTAATTTTATAGATATGAAAACTTGAGCTCAGAAGGTCTTTGTAAGTTAGAGAGCTCGGATGTGAACCCAGAGTTTTTTCTGACTTCAAAGCTGAATCCTGGAACTCTGCTGTACTGAATTCAACTCTTCCATTGGAGTAAGGGAAATTTCACTACCAAGCAAATAACTGTGTGGGGGTTCATACTATGAACTGGGCCAGAGATCATGTTCCCAGGGTGAAGTCTAGAGAAAACCTCTAAGTCTTTCCAATGGGAGAATGCACAAGTCAAGAGCAAAAATATTCACGTTAAAGATATTCTTTGGGATTGTATAGAAATTATCATCTACTGAGCTCCAAGAAAAAGGCTGAAATAACATTAAAGTAAGTTTACTTTGAGATTTATCACACAAAAGGCTTTCATTTATGAGGCTAAACTACTGGAACAGATAATTTAAAGGAATTTCTATTTTTAAAATTTCTCTTTCAACCTTAAATAGGTCCTTGATTATTGAAATAAACTTCATTTTATTGTTTTTCTAAAGCCTACACTCGAAATTCTTATCAGATTTTGTAAAAACCACTATTCCAACTGCGAGAGATGACAGGGTTGTCCTGGCACCAGAATTGACATACTATTGGAGTTTGGAACTGCATCCTGCAAAGGAAATTGCCCCCCAAACCAATCACACTTCTGTTTTTGGTCTAAATTGCCAGTAGGGTGGGGCCAGTCTCGTGGCATAGTGGTTACTTTTGGTGTGTTCTGCTTTGCCAATCAGGGTTCATGGGTTCAGAGCTGGGGCACAGACTTACACCACTCATCAGCCATGCTGTGGCAGTGACCCACATATAAAGTGGAGGAAGATTGGCACAGATGTTAGCTCAAGGCTAATCTTCCTCAAACAAAAAAAACAAAAGTGAGGGAAAGATAGGCAACAGATGTTAGCTCAGGGCTAATCTTCCCCAGCAAAGAAATAATAATGATAATTAATAAATAAGTAAATTACTAGTAAAAATGAAATTTTTCTATTTCATCTGATCTTCATATTTTGATATTCTCAATTTTATCTCATTTCTTCTCTGTAACCTGTTTTTAGAACAAGTTGGATTTTCTGCCAGTTAATTAACTTAAAAATTCTGAAATACCACTATTTCTCAAATTTGTTTCATCTTTCCATTTTTAATTTGCTGCTGAATAATTTTTTCCCACTAATTCTTTCTAACAACTCCTAGGCACTGACAGAACTTTGTTGAAATTTTAAATCTTTTCCCAGTTATTTTATTCCATCTACTCATTATAAAAAATGAGACTAGAGCCAGCTCTGATAGCCTAGCAGTGAAAGTTCCAGTGCTCCACTTCAATGGCCCAGGTTTGGTTCCCGGGCATGGAACTGTGCCAGCTGTCTGTCAGCAGCCATGCTGCAGTGGCAGGTGACATGGAAGAAACAGAAAACTTACAGCTAGAATGTACAACTATGTACTAGGGCTTTGGGGGTGGGGAAAGGAAGAAAACAGAGGAAGATTGGCAATAGATGTTAGCTTAAGGTGAATCTTCCTCAGCAAAAAATAAAGAGAAGAATCCTGCTCTTGATGCTGTTTCGCATTGTCTTATCTCTAGTATATGATATTATTCTTCTGTTTCACATGAGCCAACTTTCTTACACTTCACTTCTATCCTCAGACTACATCTAAGATCCTACTATCTACTTAGTTATTATCCTTGACCTGGTAGAGAATCCTCATAGGAACAAAAGATTTGTCCTGTTGTAGCTGATTGATCATCAATCCCAACCATCTTTGTCTCTCTCAGTGAAGCCAAGTGATAATGTTTAGTTTGGGAAAAGAAGGCTTAGCAAATGCAGGTTATCTTTAAATATGTAAAAGGCAGATAGACACAATAGACAGAATAGGCTCAGTCCATGATTTTGGAGAGCGGATCAAGAGACAATTTACAGTGAGGTGATTTTTATTCAATAATAGAAAAGGACAACAGGAGCTAAAAGAAATGCAATGTGCTGTCTTTGGAAATACAATTGGTCATCATGGAAGGCTTCAGCACACTCGGAAAGACTACTTTTCAGAGATCTTTGCATTTAAGGAACAGGTGAGTCTGAAGAGGGCTTCTGCCCAGCTCTTGTTTCTGCTTGTCTGTGCCTCTCTCATTTTCTCTAACTGCAGATCAGATGGCTCCACGCAGCCGAGAAGATGGCTGCTGCAAGCCCAGGTAGAACAATCCAACGGAGAGAGTGTTTCTTTCCAGGTAAAGCTCTCAGGCCCTGCTTGGTTCTTGAGCTCACTTCTTGAACCAGTTGTTATTGCTGGTGGAAAGGGTAGTATGGTTGACTGAGACACGTCCATACCTTTAGCTGGGGAGGAGGAGGTGAGGCAGTGATTAAGAGGCTTCCAGGAACACAGCTCACAGAAGGATGCCAGCCAGATGAAATCAACATACACCAGAACAGAGAGAGTGGAGTAATACCATTTCCACACAGGTCTGAAAGACTAGCATTAAGAATAATTTCTTGGGACCAGCCTGGCGGCATAGTGGTGAAGTTCCCACATTCTGCTTTGGTGGTCTGGGGATTGCGGGTTCAAATCCCAGGCACAGATCACCCACTGCTCTTCAAGCTGCACTGTGGTGGCATCCCACATATAATAGAGGAAGATTGGCACAGATGTTTGCTCAGCGACAATCTTCCTTACAAAAAAAATAAATAAATAAAAAATAATTTCTCATTAAGAACAGGCAAATACTCGGTTCTTCTTTGGGACAGTCACGATAATTTAGGGGCACTATGAGCATCTTTTTTCAAATGATAGTAATATTTGCCTAAAACATTTCAGGTCTGAGAATGAATTCTCATCATTGTTTTCTCCAAACTCCTTTTAAAAATGCCTTCAGGTTTTTACTTCTCTGTGTGCCATATACATGCTAGATGTAGGCCTAAGACTGAGAGCCTTTCTCTAAAATATGAGCTTCTGCTTTGTTCATACCCACTGACCTCAGGCCAAAATAGAGGAAACAATATGCAAGCCATCTGATTATTTGGGTTTTCTCCACTAGGAAATATAGCACTTTGCTTTCAAATTAACAAATGATTAATCAAGAAATGACACTATTTGTGAGAATTTAGGGCTTTGGCTGACATTGACTAGATTGGAAGTTGGATATGACACAGCGTGAGAAAGCTTGGAGGTCCCAGGGCTTCTGGTAAGTGGCCAGGATGAGAGAAGGGCAAAGTGGTTGAGAAAACTAGAAAGAAAACTGTGAGAAGTATTCAGCAGAGTTGCTCTTGACTGACAATTTGTTTTTAACAGACTGTTAAAGGGGGACTTTTTTGAAGAAAGTTCCAGTTAGATTTTGCTGAGAAGTGCCAAAATCTTGTATTTAAGGAACACAAGAGAGCTACCAAATCTGTTAATAGTTTCAAAGGTATCAAGGAAATATTAGCCATATGGAATGGGGGTGGCTTACTTTACTTTTATGGTTGATAATGGTGTCAGCAAAATACAAGAAGTTTTGTGAATATAAAAAGCCAGTTACACAAGAAACATAATTTGTTTACTGCTTTTGGATCCATTTCCTAATATAAGAAACTGTTAATCCATTAAAATATTATCCATCACTTGGCAATAGATAAATACATAAATCCTCTTAGGTTCTTTTTCTTGCTATTCACTAATATTTTTATACTCCTGGGTTTGTTGGAACTGAGGACTGGATGGGGGTGATATGGGTTGAGTCTGATGTCAATGGAGATAATCCTCATTATTTATTTGTTTTTGTTTAACTAAAAATAGTTCTAATAATTAGTATTTTATCCTTAAAGAAAGGCAGAAACTGATTTTGGTGGAAAGGCTCTGGATTATTATTTTAGGAAGCACGTAAAAAACATCTAGGATTCTGTCTATGTAAGCAATATTTTTTGAACAATGCTGTTTTTCAAAGTAACAGACTCAATATCCTTCAGATACTGTGAGATTCCCACGGGAGCTTCAGTGTTCCAATTTTTCATAGGGGTTAGCCTTTAAAAATGACTTTACAACACTTTCAAGAGAAGATCTTACGCGAAACCTTATAAATGATTTGTCTCTTGGTATTTTGTACTGATCTGACCTGGGTTACCCAAGGCTTCACCTTTCCATTGCAGGGTAACTTGGAAGTCTCTGGAGATGTGGCTTTTGTTGGGTTCAGGAGGTACTCTATACCAAAGCTGCCAAACATAGTTTCAGTAATCCTAGGATTCCGTTCTACTGGCATGCATGTGAACAAAAGCTGGATTCACAGCCTCTAAACTGTGGAGGGTGCAGGGTAACCATCTGACTCATGCGAGACCCTCTGGCCTGTAGCTGACCATAGTTTGGGCAAACAGACCCACACTGTAGTATTTGTGGTTGGACAATGATGACAAGACGTTCTAGTCACTTTTTTCATTCCACATGATGTTAAAAGTTTTGATATCCTCTAACATTGGTAAGAACTCACAAAATTGCCTTTAATTGGAAATTTCTGAAAAGCTGAAAAAAAGAACCCTAGTATTTAGACACAACCTAAATTTACCTGAATATTTTGCTGCAATTGAATGTCCAGCACACTGAATTCAGATTAGTAAACAGAGGATTTGCAGCACCCTGGAAGCCCTGCTGGTATGTATACAAGGTAACTACACACACACACACAATTTTACCGTATTTACTTTTTCCTTTCTTAATCACTCAACATTATATTTGTGACAGCTACCCAAATTATTGCATGTAGTTGTAGTCAGTTCATTCTTCATGCTGTGTACTATTCCATTTTGTGCAAATATACTTAAATATACTTATCCATTCTACTATTGATGAGCATTCAGGGCATATACTTCCGAGAGGAATTACTGGATTGCAGGATGTACATATGTTCAGCATCAGTAGATCTTCTGTCAATAGGTCACCCAGAGCAGGCAAACTTCCATATTAGATGGTGTAGCAGAATCCCCAGCACGTCTGTTATTGCTGCTCAATCCCCTCACCAAGATAATATATGCATGTGATAATCTCAAAGATTACAGAAAATAATGTTCATCTCTCTGGACTATCCACTTCCGTGTCATGGAGGCCTGAGACACAGAAGTCAATGGATTAATGCACTTATTTGGAGGTTATTAGACACTGGTTTTATGTTTTTGTGCAGAAATATTGCTAACTTTAGGTGTTTCACCTTCCTGAACTAATTTCAATTTAGTTTCTCTTTTTCTCAACTGCTTTAAGAATTCAAAATTTATATAAGAACAATTCATTGTAGAAAATATAGGTTAAATAAAGTAAATTTAAAATTCTGTGACTTTTCTGATTTACAAGTTTAATCAGCTATCTTGAAACCCTTTAATGGCCAAGAAGCCTCCTTTGCCCCAAAATATACTCCTTATTCCCTAGCACAGTCCTTCACGATCAGATCTCTGCCTCAAAGTTGTTTGTTCCTGCTCTCATTCTCTGTGAACCCCCCCTCTATTTCTAGGAATATACCTGGCTCTTTCCCATTCTGTGTCTTGAACATTACCCTTCTCCCAGTCCCTTCCCTTGAGGGTATCATGTACCCCATTGTGCAAGACAGAAAGAATCAGAGAGGATAAGTGAAAAGCAAATGTCACACAGGAGAGCCAAGCTCAAACCCACATCTCCCTCCATACATACTGAGTTACTTAACTGTTCCACTCTACTAATCTTCCTTTCCCTGAGAAAGACTTTCTAGGCCTCCCCAGTCTGGCTAAGAGGGTTATTCCTTAGTGTTATAATAACTACCCGTGGATGTAATGCTAACTATTCCACTTGCTTGCTTAAGGTGTTATCCCTGTTTGACTTTAAGATAACCAGAGGGTAAAGACTGTCTTCTTCACTGTTATATGTAGAATAGCTCCAGGCAAGTCCTTCATTGTCTCATCACCTGCTTTTATTTTCTCAATGGTATTTACTTTCTGAAAGTATGTCAATTATGTGTGTCCTTACCTTTTTATTATCTGTCCCACCCTGTGAGAACCTGGTTTTACTGGCTTGTACACCGCTGTTTCCCCAGCGCTCACAAGCCTTCCAGGCACATGGCAGACTCTTGGGGAACAATTTAAATGAATAAATAACAGACACTAGTATATTGAATGTGTAAATGTATTATATAAATCCATATTTGTATTCCTCACCGAGGGCCAAGGTTTCATCCTCATGCAAGTTTAGGTAAATCATTGAAAGAATGGGATTTACATGGTTGCTTACTTGTTCCAAAAGAAAATCAATAGTAGCCTTCTTGCTCCCCAAAGGCCCTACTGAGTGTTTATTTTGTGAATCTAATGGATGAGAGCCTTGTTTAACATTAAAATATTAATTATTAAATTAATTCTCTGTGGTGAATTTTCTCCTTCTTGACATTTCAAGCCAGGCTTCATTTAATAACCAAAATTTTATTTTTGCCCCTAAAAATGATATAAAACACATCAATAACCCCTACTTAAAAATCCATCGGGGGGCCAGCCCAGTGGCACAGAAGTTAAGTGTGCATGTTCTGCTTCAGCAGCAAACTGGTTTGCCAGTTCAGATCCCAGGTGCCGACATGGCACCGCTTAGCAAGCCATGCTGTGGTAGGCATCCCACATATAAAGGAGAGGAAGACGGGCATTGATGTTAGCTCAGGGCCAGTCTTCCTCAGCAAAAAGAGGAGTATTGGTGGCAGATGTTAGCTCAGGGCTAATCTTCCTCAAACAAAACAACAACAACAGCAAAAACCCAAATAAACCATTGGTTATTTCTCCCTGTCTATTGAATAAAATTTGAATTTGTCTCCGTGGCATTTAATACCCTTCATAGCCTTGTCACTACTGTTTGATTTCATCTGCCACCATGCACCTATTTATTTTTAGCCATATTAGGAACTTTTCGTTCCCTATATGCCATTGTCTTTTAGGAATCCATCTCAACCCTTGACCTGAAATATTCTTCCAAACAATTATCATATAGAAAAATCTTGTTCTTCCTTTAGAGCTCAGCTAAAATATCACTTCATTTGTGAAGACTTCTCTGTTTTCCCATTATAATTATTTGAATGCTACTTTATTTACACCTCAATATAAATCTCTCTCACTGTTGTAAATTATTTAGTATCTTTTTCCTACCACTTGAGTGTAGAAATCAGATATTATCTTTTCAAATCTCAACACAATACCAAGTTCTTAATAGGGTTCAATAATTGTTAAATGCTTGAATGAATCATGAAAATTCAAATTTCCAAATATGTACAGAAGATTATATTAATATCAGACAAGTAGATGTCATACAAATTTAGAACTACTGAAAATCTGAAAGAGAAAAGACCATTAGTCCAAGGAGAAATAGAATTAATAATCACTTTACATAATAGGGTAACAATTAAAATATTTTTTGTTAAAATGAAACTGAAAATAATTTGACAACCAAATGTTGATTTGATGAATTACTTTGATCTCCTTTTCTTTTTTTATCCAAAAAACCCAACAAACTAAAATTATTTTGGTCTTACTTTATTGGCTGAAGAGCAAAGTTGAGGATAAATAACCTTGTTACAATATAGATGATTGTAATGGAATGATACTGTACTGTTGGGAATAGTTATTTATAAGTATTATTCTTTGCAACTCTCTGCTTTCTAAAGAAGACCTTACTAATTGCATAATGCTTTATACAGAGAGATGATTTCCGCAGGCTCCCTGAACCAACAGGCCCATCCCTTCTCGTTATTGTTGTTTGTCAAGCTTTTATAGCCTCACTAACCAGCTGAGGGGGGGTCAGTTACATCATGCCATCAACAAATAGCTATTTCCTCCCTTTCCTCTGTGACATGGAGGAAATGATCAATCCCCTAGGGCCCATTAAATCTCGTGCATTGAAGATCGCAAATTCTGCCTCCCATATTACACAGTGATTTGGGGCCTCAGGCAGATGTGCAGTAAGACTTGAGCAGTTTAATATGGAGGGACTTTCTGCCACACCAAAAGGTCCTCCAAATGCTTCTCAGTACAAGATCTTATTAGGAGAATCAAATAATTGAACAGCATCAATATTCAAAAATGGAAGCTTAATTCATAGAATAATATATCTGACTAAATAATATGTAATTATCAAAAATAATGTTGTATTATAATATTTAAAGAAAGAACAAAATAATTGATTATAAACTAGGATAGAAACTATGGTCTCTTTGAAATAAAAATCTGTTGCTGTTTGCATATATGTACATATATAGATACATATATAGAAAAAAAGACTGGAAAGATGTATCCCAAAATATTAGCAGTGGTCATCATCTCTGAGTAGTACAATTATGAGTTACATTTATTATCTTCTTTAGATTTGATATTTATTTTCCTAGCCTCAAAATTGACTTTAGTGGAGCCATTTTAGAATGGAGTCTGAGCTGAATTTCCAGAGAAACTGCCTTGCGGCCTTGAACCTTGGACTGAGCCAAAGGGCAACTGTTTTACAAGCAATTGTTTGAGAAGTCAGCAAGAGAACAGACATCCTGATCACAAAGACTGATAATTCTGGGCTTTCTGAAGATAGAATCAAGTCAATCAATGTTTAGCAAAGACTAGCTCTTCTCCTACTTGAATTAAAATTCTTTGAAATAACAACCTCCGTCCTTTGCCTTTAGAGACCCCTGACACTCAGTGGGACACTACTTTGGGTTTCTATCTGAATCTGTCCTCCGCGAATTGCAATTTTTTTGATCCCAAATAAATTCTTTGCCTCTTAAACTGGTTTCTGTTTTTGTAGGTTGATACTACATGTCAATAAAGACACCTAAGTTTAGGTTCATGCAGGTATCTTTTTTTTTTCCTTTTGAAGATTTTCCCTGAGCTAACATCTGTACCAGTCTTCCCCTATTTTGTATGTGGGTCATTGCCACAGCATGGCTGATGAGTGGTGTAGGTCTGTGCCCAGGGTCTGAACCCTCAAGTGAGGGCTGCCAAAGCAGAGTGTGCCAAACTTGACCACTACACCACAGGGCCGGCCCCTCAAGCAGGTATCTTTCATATTGATGCAGGGTGTACATTAGGCTTGATACAAAAGGGAGGGAGAGAAAAAACAACTAATGACATAATCACTCACCCAGCAGGAAATAGAAAACTCATTCTTATTGATCAAATTTTGCCCCAAAGGAGTGACTAAATACCTGTGCTCTTTTTCCACTTTAGGGACACAGACAGACCTGAGACAACACAGAACCCTTTTTGAGTTTTGCTCATCTTCCATCCAGGCAGCAGCAGAATGAAATCCCAAGGGAAAACCTAAGTAGAGACGTTCATAATTAAATGCGCTAACCATGAGTAGCTTAAGGTCCAGAGGAAATGGAAATACTCCAGGAAGGGGCCAAAGTCACATGAACAGGAAACCAGGCTCCCTGAAGGAAAAGAGATAGAGGCATAGGAGAGAGAGGAAAAGGCGAGCAGAGAAATCCTGGGGGAGATTTAAGGTTCTTGGGGCACTTCAACTTATGTTAGCTTTTCTTTAACACAGGATTGAATTTAGCTGCCAAAAATGAATCTACTCTTTCTTTCTTTTTTTTTCCAAAATAGTATTAAATTTATTTCAACAGGCTGCTTGAGCTATTCAGTTTTGTTATGAGCCGACGAAAATCTATCATCAGCCAATGACATACCCTGCTCTTCCCTCCAATTTAAGGCCTGAGTACAGGCAGCTGCAGCATTCATGTCAAAAGTCAGGCACATCAATGGCAAGTCTTCCTCTGCTAAGATTAAAACTTGGCCTCTGTTCCTGCAGCCCAGTCAGCCATCAGGCAACTTGCTGTCTTGTCATCTTTCCGAGTGAAGAGACATTCATTCCATCAGAGAGGTGTGTTAATATTCTTGAAGCCAGACACACTGTGGCTCTGATCTCATCTGTCCCCACAGGCTAATCAGAACCAGACTTGATCTGAACTTGGACTAAAGGCCATAGGGAAGAGTGATTGTTGCCTATGACTCATTACTTGAACTATGCCTTTCCTTGCATGAAATTGAGAATTTAGCAGGAATTTTTCCAAAAATCTACATCCTTTATCTCCCTGCCACTGTCACCATATGGCATTTGTAGTCTGCTCGACTGGAATCTATAACAAAATGCAGCGTTTGACACTTGCCTTGGGCAACCTGGGTAAGCTAAAATGCTAACAACTCAGCCCCAGTCTATGCCCACTATATCTGAGTCTCTGGAGATAGGACCAGACAATCTGGAGTTTCGAAAGGCTCCTCAGGTGATTCTGATGCAACTAAATTCTAAATACCACTGACCAGATGGTTAAGAATATTAATGTCCAGTTCAGTTCTAGGACTGGCTAGTTTTGCGAATTTGGAGAAACTACTCTCTCAGAACCTCAGTTTCCTCATTTATAAAACTAGGATAATAATAGCTGAATTCCTACTACAGTTGTGGGATTCAACCATATGGAAACCATTCAAGCACGTAGCAAGGCAATATGTGTTAGTTATTACTATTTATTGTGATGACAATAATATTCTTTATGGAGATGGCAGCTTAATGAAGAAATGATGGATTTTGGAGTCAAACTGAGTTCAAATTCCAAATTTGATATGTGTGGCTTCCAACAGACCAGGACAAGTTCCCTTAAAAATGTTTTGATTGAGTGTCTAATACATGGCAAGTACTATTCTAAATTCTTAGTAGGTAGTGAAGAATGAGACGAGTAAGTTGCTTACTCTCCTGATGCCCCTAGCTAGTGATGGAAGTTAGTAAAAAACAAAACACACACATACACAGAATAATTTCAGATATTGAAAAACCTATGGAGAAAATAAAGCAGATATTTGAATAGAAGGTACTAGAGCTAGATGGGAGATAACCTTGGCTAAGGTAGCCCAGAGCATTCTCTAAGGAGGCCATATTTGACGAGGTCTGAAATGGTAGGAAGGAGGCAGCCATGTGGAGGAAGGTCTTTGGTATATGCATTCAGCATGACTTATCAAGATGATGTTAACCTTGACCACTTGGTTAAAGTAGTCTTTGCCAAGTTTCTATAAAGTTGCTATTTCCCACATCCATAGTCTATTCTATGGAAGTGAGTGACTAGGTTCAGTTCACTTTTTTCTAGCAATATTATGCCAAAAGAAATTTTATTCAAATGGCAAACAGGAAGAAGAGTTCAAAAAGAAAAGAGTTGCCTGTAAAACTATTGAACAAAACTCCCATCCTAAATTACACTTTGGATGATTCTAAATTTACATAAGATAAGCATCTTGGCTGAATTATCATCATAAAACTCACACAAGTTATTTCCTAATCTTGTTGAGGCTTGCTAAAGTGGAAATCCTAGTCATTCTTAAGGCTTCTTTATTTCTTCCCATCAATTCAAATGAAATGATATGTTCCTCCCACTCAACACTTACTCAGGACATAGTTGGACAAACCACAAATATCGTCTTTGCCACAGGTGCATTGCCCCCAGACTAGGCATCCAGATACCACCTGCATTCATAACAGAAACCAGGTGCAACGGGCAGACAGTCAAGAAAAATGGAGTAAAATTCACATGAACCAAAATCTTACTCATGAATGTGCTTCTACCTGTTTTTTCATAATCCTGACCCAACCCTATAATTTTGAAAAATTTTTAATAGCTTTTTTCAAACTATTGAATTATGTTTAAAAGCACAATTATGATTCTCAAACTTTAGACTGTAGTGGAATCCCCTGGAAGATTTGTTAAAGCACAGATTGCTGAGCCCCACCCCAGAGCATCGGATTCAGTAGTTCTGGGGTGGGGCCCAAGAAATTGCATTTCTAGCAAGTTCCCAGGTGTTGTTGATGCTGCCGATAACAAGGATTTCTCTGGATAACCACTGTCCTAGGTCAACCATTTGATTTTAAGTCTTTCTATTTAAAAAACAAAAAATAAAACTATGATGTTGGAATTTTTTATGAGTTTAAGTTTCTGAAGGTTATAGTTTAAAAAAAATACATGTGACTAAATGATGTCTGGGAATGGGGTGGTAAAAAGACAAAAGCCCAATCAAATTGGGGACAACGCCTACGGCTGACCCAGTATTTGAGTTCACTGTGGGTTTAGCTACAGACTAGGTTGTGATGGAGTTCAGGACACACTACTCCAAAATACGTACCCTGCCATATTGAATAGTTTTAGCTAAAGAAATTTGAGAAAACAGCAGAAACAGGAAGGTCACCATAACCTCCTCTTCCTTTACCTTTCTTCCCTGAAACATGTCGTAAAATCTTCCCATGAGAGGTACCCTCCTTAGACCCAGAGGAAAGGAACATCTTTTTCACCCAAGACAAAGGGGTACCAAGAAGAATCCTAACAAACTGGCCTTGCAAAGTTTCCCCTAGTCTATTAGACTTGCCTCCTCCTCCTTAACCTGCCATTTTCCTCCATCACTGTGCACTCTTTGTCCAACTTAGCATATAAGTATGTAGGTCTGTTCTTTTGGTCTTCATTTCTTAATGAAGTCTCCTGTGTAATGTAAAACTTATATCAAGTAGATTTGTATGCTTTTCTCCTGTTAATCTGTTTTTGTCGGTTTAATTTTCAGATCCAGCCAGAGTCCCTAAAAGGAAACTTTATCCTCCTTTAGAGTTACAACTGCTTTGCAGTTCAACTTCTTTCTGCCCCATCCTGCTTCCTTTTGTTCCCCCAACGTGTTGATCTTCAGACTAACACTCCAATGTGCTTTCTGCATGGAAATGTCTGCCTCAGCCTAGGGCTGAAATCTGGTCAATGCTTGCATGAGTGCTGACAGCTTTATGTGTGTTTGCTGGTTGGTGTTGAAGATGGCACAAACAGACGTCGAATTCTTGCAACGCTGACAGGAGCAATTGGTTTTAATCAGATGCTACATAAATTCATGTTCACAGATCATCCCAGTTTGGCTAAAAATAGGCCAAGTCAGAATTCTTAGGTGGTAGCATTATTTTCACTCATATTATATCTTCTGACAAAACAAAATAAATTTTGCATATTCTTATGAACTACTTTCCCTCCACTGCTGGCTTTACTCTGTATAAGACTGGCCAGTTTAATCATCCTCTTTAGTTTAAAAAAGAAAGTTTATGGCAAACTTTTAAATAATGCATTAGGCAAACCGACTGATTTTTTTAAAATATGGAAAACATTTTAATGTTCTAAACAACTCCTGGTTGTAAATGCTTTCCCCTGGTACATACATTTGACTATTCATTTAGTTGGAGAATTTAATTCGTGTTTTTTAATTGCATTCATGATGATAATTTGCCATTCAAAGATATTTTGTTCTATTAAAAATGCTATTTTATATGCCAGCCAATGTGACCTGTGTGTGACCACAAATCTCCCTGGAGAAGGAGCTGACCTCTGCTATTCTTTCCTCTTTCTCCTTTTTTCCCTGAAAGCAGGTGTCACATCTGTCACTACTTGACCACAGTAGACTGTGCTAATTAACTTATAAATTATGTCCATGTGGCATTGCCACTCTCCTGTGAGGCAGTCCTATTTGTTTGTTATGCTACATCAGAACAGGGTTAAAGAGGGCCACTGGTTTTGCATAAACATCGACCTAAATGTTTAGACGCTGGAGAGCATGTCTGTGGTTCTTTGTATTCCCCGCTGTGTCTTTCCATAACTGGGGGTCCTTGTGTACTCGTTGAATGATCTGAGTAGTCAAGGGAAGTATCTTTGTACACATTCGATAGGGTAGTTTAGGGAGCAAAAGAAGTCAGCTGTAAGACCACAGGAAACACATAATCACTGATGATGTGGGGAATAAAAATTTGGCTATGCTTCTTTTTCCCCAATGTTTCCCAAATTTTACTGCCCTACGGTCCATCCTTCAGCACTTTGCTTTGAGTTCCCAATAGTGATCTGACTGGGGCAAGTACCCAACGTGAATGTTTAGTAAAGGCGAATAATTATTGCATTTCTTGTCTAAATGAGCAGATTTGAAGCACAGACACTCCCTTCTTTAGCAAGGCATTGGTCATGGGATAAAGGGCTATGAAGGGCAGGGAATTGACCTATTTTTGTCTTTCCTAATATGTTCTGATCAATAAACCAATATAAGCATTTATATATTTCAATCAAGTATTCATATCCACAACCTAAATGTCCTCTAATAGAAGTCCTTAGCATGACACTACAAATGGCCAATTGAATCTTAAAGGTTGACTTTAGGGGAAAAATCTGTAACTCTCACATCTGTCCCAACAAGTATGATAAACCTGTTCTAGAAGAGAGAAAGCTCAGCTTCTTTTCCTAAATTGCTTCCAATGTAACACTTGCTTAGAAAGAAGGCTACAAAATGTCAAGGGAATACAAATATTGAATCTTAAAAAAAGAGGGACTTTTTATTATAATTTGTAAGCAGTTGGTAAAAATTGATATCTCATGGTCTAAGATACACTTTAGAAAAAAAAAAACATAAGTACAGCAATTAGAATTTGCTGCACTCGAAAGAATAAAGAACATCACAGCGATCTTGATGTGCCAATTGCGCTAACTAAATCCAGGCAATATTGCAGCAATAA
This sequence comes from Equus przewalskii, assembly GCF_037783145.1. NCBI lineage: Eukaryota > Metazoa > Chordata > Mammalia > Perissodactyla > Equidae > Equus > Equus przewalskii. Next base: position 28,925,894 of record NC_091855.1, read on the forward strand.
TCAGCCAAAATGTGAAGGTTCAAAGAGCCTGCCTAATTCCATTTGGATTTAATTATCATTTATTTGAGAATTGACTCTTTTCCTGCCCAGATGTTTTTCAACGCTTGTTGAATTAATCTTTTAAGAAAGGATTAACAGATGTAGATACAAGTATTCATCAAGGCTAATTTTGAAACACTATCTGTCTTATTTGACAAGATTTCTATCATTTGAAGTTGTCTTTCAAATGTAACCTCCAAATCTAGTGATACTAAGTTATAAAAGCCATCAATATAATCCACCTGATTTGGCAAATTCTTAGTTATGATGTCTCATGTAGAAAACTACGTGTCGTGTAGTAGAGTGTAGCCTGAGCTGGGCCAGGAACCAGCTACACAAACAGGGATGAATAACTCAACGTCTGTAAGCTTCTACAATTTCATTTCAAAATTGGAAAGAATAATAGCTACTCTAAGTTCATTGATTTATCTTGAGAATTTAATATAACAGATCGTTTGAAATATTGGGCAAGATGCATGAAACTATAGTAATACAAGTCTCTGATAATCTACTAATATAGTTTTCTATAACACTAGAAAACTAGAGAATTTTGTCATCTGCTAAAATACACATTTTGTCAATATTAACTTTAAGATATTTCTTACACGAAATTTCCTTGCAATTATACTTCTCCACCCTAAAGTTTTTCCCTACTTAAGTGTTAAGTATCCCTGATGATCTTGGCAAGTTATTGGTCAATAAGGCAGTAAAGCTTGATCTCCAATGATAACTGAATAATTGAAATTGTCCTTATTACAGAAATTATATCAACCTTAGTTTAGTGCTCTAAATATTTTTAATATCTTGGTGACTTTGCAAGTATAATATTAAACCTACTTATCCCACCAAATAAAATTGTTAATACATTGTTAATCCAATGATCACACACTAAATTGCAAGTGTCTATAGGACTTTTATGTACTTTTTTTTGTAACTTCCTAGGAGTCTACAATTACTTCAAAATAGAAAGTTTACAAAAAAAACAAAAGCAACAACTCAAGTGCTTGAAAGAGAGTGCCATCACTCAGTGAAGATCAGTATAAACTAGTGACAATTTTAAATTATTAAATATTTTAATGAGGTACAATTATGTTATTTTTAGTATAGTCAATATCTTGAAATGTTCTTAAGTAGAAGACTTTCAGATCTCCTTTAAATTAGAATGTGAGAATGACGCTGAGGTTACCAGATTATCAGGTGAAGTTCCCAGGAATGGGGCATCTAATTAAGGCAATCTGTCTTATGAAATATAAACACACTTTTGAAAAGAGTTGTTAGTGTTTAGCTTGTTTAGTTCTAACAAATTTCATCTCGGTGATCTCTGAGATTTGGAGGCAGGGGAGAGAGAAATACTCTTGTTTTTTCATCTTTTTTTCCCCTTAAAATGCCTATTCCCCTGGCTGTCTCCTCTTTACTCAGATTGTGATGAGGATGACAGGGGGTTACTATGATCTCCATGATTAAATGTGGTACTTGTGGTCTCTGAGAATAGAATAAAGCCTTAGTAGCTTGTTTTTGCACAATTCCTAGTGTAAAAAGATGCTAAATGTAACTTTTCCTATTGTCTTGGTCTAGTGTGAAAAAACAAAACAGTAAATACCTAGTACTCACCCATTGCAAAGTGAGGTGTTAGCTCACCTAGGCATAGAATTGAGTTGTTATTATTATAGTTATTATTAAGCTTGAACAAAACCAGGGTATATGGTTGCTCTATTTATCGATCATTAAAATCTAGTTTTGCAGCCCTTTGCTCATCTTCCAGGTTGAGGATATCATGAAGGGTTACTAGAACTGGAAAATCCAGAGAAAGAGCTACTGGGAGCAAGTTGCAATCCACAACCAGTGAGGCTAAGGGGTGTGTTTCCCATGCACCAGATAAAAGACAGATTAAGGCAGATGAAACCCAACACTAACAGAAAACAGGCTGCTGGAAGCCTAGGGCTACCAGAAGGGAACACTTAAAATTAGCTGGCCAGAAAATGCCTACCCTTGTCAAAAGAACTCCAACAAGATAATTCCTCTTGAGATATATCATCAACCCACAAAAGTAACCACCAGCAAGTACACTAACACCCTCAAGGCTGTACAAGTCACACCAGGCCGTTTCTACTCCTTCCCTAGTCTCTATCCACCCTCTGCCTAATCCTGTAGGATCCCAATGCAGAGCTAGAGAGTGAACGAAGAGATGAAATGAGGGAAGAGAGAGGCAGCCAACCATGCATCTGCAGGTGTATAAATTTCCCAGGAGAAAGCCGGTTGAGCCCAATGATTGGCACATGGAAAGCACTCCTTAAACATGAATTGAATGCATCTTTCTCTCTTTCTTCATTTTTTCTTTTACCTTATATCTATCCTTTGCCTCTATAAAACTTTTCATCTTTAATGTTGTTTTTCTTATCCTCATCCTTTCTTTACTTTTGTGAAGGGAACCACTCTAGCGGTATTGAGTCCTCTCAGAGCATCAGTACCTGCCTATCTGACTACCTAAAACTGGATGAAATCTCATGAGGGCCAGAGATCTTATGAGGGAACTAGGCTTCCATGGGAAACACTGAATCAAAGAAATAAGAGTTGGGAGAGAAGGTGTCAGGGGAAGGAAGATGCCTGAAGCTGCAGACAGACCCAAGACTCGAAATGTAACTTTGCAACTAACTACATGTCTCATCTTATTATGAACAGTCTTTAACCTATTTTGGCCTCAGTTCCTATGAGACTTAAACAAAAGAGTGCTTATAAATGATTAGCGTGGTTACTGGTTTGGAAGTTCTCCATGCATCCCTGTCAGCGGGTTGTCATCAATATTGTCCTTGTGTTCAGAACTCAAATATTAAGGGTATGTTCTTGACAGAGAAGAGGAAATCCATGTTTTGTAAGTTAATATTTATGAAGCTCAACAGATACTGAAAACTACTGGAGGAATAAGAAATGATATTTCAGAAGAATCACAGAAATCTGTGGTCATACTGTTGCACAGTGTAGGGGCAGTCTTCAGAAACATTATAAAAGACACGACAGTGTCTATAATTATCATTCTCTCCTTCCCTTCCTTCCCTCACTTTAGGTACCAAGGTCCTTTGGATTTCTTAATTCTTCCTCCTGGAAAAATAATTTGATCAACTAATGTTCCTGGAGATATAACAAGAAGAATGGAATTCATATTCAATAGAATATGATCCTGTCCAGAATACTAGTTTTTTTGATTAAACCTAAGCTAAAGTTTTCAAATTCTAATCACGGAATCTGGGCCATTTGAAGGTAGCAGGGAAAGTGTTATAGAAGAAAGAGAGCTTTTCTTCAAACTTGAAGTCATTGGGATAGTAGCCACTTGCTTTGATCTCGGGTAAAGTTAATCCCAATTTAGAGCTTTGTAGAAAAGACTTCCAGTTACCTACTTAAAATCCACTCTGGTTTCTGTCCTTAGTAACAGAACCCTGATTGTATACTAGTTCTCTATGTGCCCAAATAAAAACCTGAATTTCCCATCTTCTCTTGTAGTAATGTGTAGACAACGATTAGTAAGGGGAAGTTGTTGGGTAAGACTACGCAGGAAGAATCCTCAAGAGGAGAATGGACAAAAGGTCTCTGTATTTTTGCCCCCTTTCCCCACCTTCTTTTACTTCTTGGCCTAGAACTCTGTTGTAAGGGCTTGAGCACCAACAGCCATAAAGTAGTTGTAAGGATCAAAGCCCTGTATTAAGAATGACAGAACAGACAATAAGTTGCCTAGATATGGAGCCAACATGCCTGCCCTTGTCTACTTATCTTTGGACTCCTTTTGAGACAGAAATGAATGTCTGTCTTGCTCTAGCCACTGCTATTCTAAATTGCAATTCCTTACTAATACAAGCGTTTTACCCATATGCAATGTGTGGTGTCACAAATGAAGCTGGTTTGGATGGAAAATCTAGAGTTCTGATGGGGAGAATAGAAACAGGCTAAGGGACAAGGCTGAGACACAGTGGCTATCCATATAAGACACAGTATCGAGGTGTCTAATCAGTTCCACATGGTAATCTAGGAAGCCAAGAAATACGCAGAAGACAGGCCACAGTAGCCATGGCTACTGAAAATGAGACTATGCATAAAAGCTTGCCATCAAAGAATAGAGTCTTGCTCAGGTGTAGTGGATTAAAAAGGACCACAAATTATGTGAGGTATTTTCTTTTAAGAGGAGGGGTTTATATTTCGTCCTCTTAACTCTGGGCAGGCTCTTTGACTGCTGTAACTGACAGAATACAGCAGAAATTATATCTTGTAGTTCCAGGCCTCGCCCTTAAGTGACTGGCAGCTTTTATTCCCTAACTCTTAGCGGACTTATTCTCTGAGCCAGAGCTACCATGTAGGAAATCAAGCTATTCTGCTAGAGAGGCCACGTGGGAAGGTCTGAGACAACATAAAGAGATAGAAGGACCCAACCTAGCCTTCCAAGCCAGGAAACCAATCCTACCAATGTGCCAGACAAATGAATGATGCCGTCTTGGTCCCTCTAGGCCAGCTCAAGTGCCAGAGGAATACCAAGGCAAGACCACGTGGAGCTGCAGAATTGTCCAGCAAGATCTACCCCAATTCCTCACCCACAAAATCCTGAATAATAATAAAATAATAAAATAATAATTGTATTTTAATTAATTTATTATTATTATTATTAATAAAATAATTGTTTTTTAAACCATTAAGATTTGAGGCTATTTTTAATGCAGTAACAGAAAAGGCACATAGGGTAAATGAACCAGCAAAAGCTAAGGGTCTAAACAAGACATTGGATCTCATTGAGGTAGACCAGAGAACTGGTAAAAACAATTTTGTGGTGTAATTCTATTTGGGTGAATTTGTGAGAGAGGTGCATTTTAATTGCGGGAATACTTTTTTTTCAGTTAAGTAGCCAATAATATAAGGCGCTAGAACTAGGTAGAGTAAAGCATACGTAAGTAAGCAAGGAATAGAAACACAAGTACCCATTACAAGAATCCAGAGTCTGAGAACATGATAATGACAAGCTCCACAGATCCAGCAAAGGAGATTTGATGAGGAATGGGTGAAGAAATGAAGTAAGCCTTGGAGGGCCAGTGGAAGTCTTTAGCAGAGTCAGCTGTAGGAGTCCAGAAGAGACTGAGTTAGGGAAAAAGAGACACGTGCTTAGATATAGAAGGTAGAATGTATCAGCAAATTGAGTGTAAATTAAGTTATATTACTAAGATTCAAATTAATCTTGGCATCAATTCGACTTTTAATTTTATTTAAATCAATTTGTGACACAGAACTTAGAGTTCTAGTGTCAGACAGGCCTCTTTCACTTATATATATGCCTCAGTTAATCAATCTAGGTGTCAGTATCCTCATCTGCAAAATATCCCCTAATACTTTCCTCAAAGAAATAGTAAATCAATAATCAAAGCTCTCAGCCAGTTCCTAGCACACTCTCAATAAATATAAGTAAATATTTGTAAATAAATCCTAGTAAACTCTCAATAAATATTATCTTTTCTTAAAAACGGCAACAGCAACTTTCAAAGTACCATGGGAAGGGTGACCCAAGGGATATTAGAACTGAATTTTCATGGAGAAAAGAGGAGAAGGTTGAGGAGACATCAGGAGAAGAAATCAAAAAGGTATGAAAGTGATTAATGAAATTAATTGAGTTCCTGTCTCTTAGGTCCCCTCACCTCATCCACTCACCAACTGTGGCACATGCAAGAGGACTTTTTGCTCAGTTCAAATATTTTATATCTATTTGCAAGATTACCTTCAGGGAAAGTAAGATGTCATTTACCACCAGTGAAGGTGCACCTACTGGAACCCTCAAAAACTGGGAGACTGAACAGCAAAGTAAGACCAATGTTTTCTCATGACATCCCTGGAAGGAATAATTGGACGTAGCCTGGGCAAGGTAGATGGACTGAGACTGCTGAGGAATTCTCGAGAATATGAAGCGTACTTCATCTGGGTCTATAGATAGTCCATGGATAGACTTTTGATTGAAAGTTACTTTTCTAAAAAGAAAAACTATTATAAAAATACAGGAATGTTTTACAAAACATGAAGTCAGGTGAGTAGCTAAGCTTAGCTATGGAAAGGCAGTTGGAGCACAGACAGCACCTGCTGTGTCTTGACCTTCTCTCTGTCCACTGTTTCATCCCTCCTCCCCTGTCCTGGTTTAGTAGGATTTTCTTTCTCTTGGCAGGCAAGACTGCCATCCCACAGACCATGGGTTCACCTCATCTACTCAAGAGATGGGCTGAATCTAAGTCCCAATCCCAATTTCCCAGGAGAAAGAACGAGAGAGACCCAATTTATGTTTTATGTCCACATCTACCTACTGTATTCAGAAAGACTGGATCACTTATATATATGTGGCTGTTATAACTCAAATCTGTGGGGAAGATGAGCAGTCCTCAGAGAGAAAGAACTCTTGTGAGTTGGGCGTAGCACTTAAAGTAGTATCCACAATATTATATATGAGATTGTCTATTGTGCCACCACAAACACTATCATTTAGGGATGTTGTGTCATATTGGAGGCATGAAGCCTTGAATTACCTCTTAGAATCCACATGAAAGTCAAGCACAGGCTCAACTATGTTTGGTTCGTATTACTCTTTGCATTGCTTTCTATTGGTACATAAAATGTCTAGACTATCCTACCAAATTACCCATGATCCTACCAAATTACCTGTGTCTTGTCAAACTCTTTCAGCCTTTTGTTTTTCTTCCATCTCTACTGATTTCTATGTTGCAGAGTTTTTTTCATCTTATTTAAGAGAATGGTTTCATTAGAAAACATGAAGGACACTTTCTTGTTCCATTTCAACTTTATATAGTATTGTAATCCATATGTAGGAATGAGCCACTTGATCATTTTATTTCCTAGACTTAAAGGCTCATTTTTAATTTTAAGCTACTTCAGTTTGTATCCAAAAAACATTGTATTAGTCCCCTTGTAAGAAAGTTTCTTTCCCAAGATCACTTAAACTACCTGTGTGCTTTTACTGCAGTGTTTATAGTAAAGAGAACTCCAGTCATTCCCCTCCCCCTGAGGTGATTCTGTAAATGCACACATAGCTATTACCTTTGGAACCCAAGAGGTTGTCCTAGTGAATCAGCTTTGGTCTTTTATTTAGAATAGCACCATTGCGTACGTCATTTGGGGCTTTCATGTGGTTCTATGTAAGCAGTTGTTGAATAGCAATGCCTTTCTTTGTTGTGCCAATTGAGTTAGAAACTACTCAAGTGAAGATTGGACAAAATTACACAAGATGGTTCACGTGTAGTGCAGTGGTTTGAAAAGTGGGGAGGTGTTTTTGTAACTTGTGAGTGCTAAAGATGTTTCCAGCCGTGATGGATGTATTCAAGAGACGAGTTCATTTTTAATACTAATGGTGACTTTTAATGTATTAATTCAGCAACTTCAGTAACTTGAGATCTTTAGCAGCTATGAAAAGTTAGAGAATTCTAGAGAGAAAACAGTATGGATGAAGCACCACTTTGTGATGTATTTATTGACCATCAACTATCACATAATTGCCTACTTGATAACACTTGAGTCTTTTTGTTTTTCCTCTTCTGATTTCACATTCTTTCGTTGGCTTATGTCTAAGGGACAGGAAGGCTGAAATTTGAAACCCCACCCGGTTCACTGTCCTTTTCCTTTCTGTGACTGTGAGGGGAAGCCAGAAATTTCAGTCACACCATGTTTCAATTATTTTTATTTTAGACCACATGGGCAGAGACTGCTCACCACTGTTTGACAGGATGTTGCTGTGTCTTCTTGGTAGGGGTCCACTGCCCTTCAAAGAGAGAGAATTGGATTCTTTTGACTCTTGGAAACAAATGTCAGCCACACACACACAGACAACACCTTACAGAGACACATGTCTGAGTGAGAACTTTTGAATGAGGCATGTTTTCCAGTTATTTCCTCTTGCTCAAGAGGAGACTATATTCATGTGAATTGTAGGAGCTCAATTTCCTAATATTGTGAAAGCTATAGATCTATAGTGGCTTATGCCAAAGTCCTAAGGTCAGAGGTGATTTAAAATTTAGAATTTCTCAGATTGTATATACTGCATGTTATGTACCCCAGATAGATCTAGGAATTAATTATAAAGCATATTAATAATTCTCTAGCAAAGTCTGTGACTATTCATACTAGGGAATATAGGCGAAGATTAAAAATACCCTCACATCAATTCTGGTCAGGTTTCCCCCAAAACTAGTTCAGACCAGGTCAGCTTTTGCCCCCACATAGATTACAAAAGCTTTCAGTGTTCAGAACTTTTAGGATCTTGGAATTGCAAGTAAGGGATTGTGTACCTATATTTATAGATTTCAGGCTTGTTGTAGGTGCTCACTAAATTCTTATGGAAATGATTGACTGAATGGTTGACTAGTTGAATAAGTGAATGAGTAAGTGAATGAGTGGTCTTTCTCTTATAAAGTAGAAAATAAAGAGGGTAAAATGTTTTATGATTTAATAGGATGTCTAAACCTGGGAGCAGACATTAAAGGGGAAATTTTCCTAAATGAAGTAGGTAATTGATTTTCCTAGCCTATTACTTCATATAGCATTTGGGACCAGGGTACTCAGTCCTGTTTCGTACTAGATTTCATATATTCTCAACTTGCTCCTGTGTAATTTCTTTCTTAACCTTTCTCCTTAAAGCTTGGTGTAACTATTAAATATGGGTTACATTTTCACCAAAAAAACATGATATATATGAAAATAGATGGCTATGAGTACAGGCTATTCTTCTACAGAAGCAAATGTTTATTTTGCAGTGATTTTGCCAGTATTTAGTCATAAGGAAAAAAGTCTTTTGGTTTATAAAGTTTGTCACATTGCTTGCGATTCTTTAAGTCAAAGAGTGTTCTGAACATTTAAAAGTTTGTTATACTTTGGAGATTTATTTTATTGTATGTTTGATACTGTAGGAGAGGAAACAATTTTCCTCTACCCTTCTGGGTTCTTTTGGCCGGTTTAACAATTAAACCAACATAAGATAGATTAACAGGAGAAAAACAAATTTATTAATTCTGTATATACAGGAGCCCCATAAGAATATGAGACTGACAGATAGTCAAACTGAGGCTTATATACCAACCTGAGCTAAGGAGAATGGAACAGGCGTCTAGGACTTCAAAGGGGAGGAAGACAATTTACCCAAGATGGGAGAAGCAAATGTTCCATGCCGTGCAGACACAATGGGACACGGAGAGGAATTTGATCTCCGGGCTCTGTCAAGCTCCCACACAGCTTACCACACTAGCCCATACTCTTTGTACTTATCTCTTGATACACTAGTCACACTGGACCAGGCCCTCTATCTAAATTCTTTCAATCAAGGTAATTACCTTGCTTCTTTAGGGAGGTAATAAGCTCTTCCTGAGTCTTTTGGGCCTTGTTTGACTTCAGCTCAAAACAGTCCACATACCAAAGTGGGAGCAGAGATTTGTTCTGAACCCCTTCAAAACTATTCAGAGAAACAACATGACTAGAACACAAAAACATGCTGGCCCAACTTAACACATGTTACCCTCCCCTTGAAGAATACTCTTATGCCTTTAAATTGCCTTGCAGCTGACTGCAGGTGAGTTTTTCTAGGGCTGTCATATCTCCTGTTTTGCCCTCAACCGACTCAGATTACACCTGCTGTTCAGCATATTTCTTCATAGTGCTCCCTCTCATTCTCAAAGAAATCCTAGTTGGGATGAAAAATTATATAATCACCTTAATTAATACAAATTCTCATAATTTTGCTAAAAAAAATCTCATGCCTTGCTAGCAAATTCATTCCTTCTCTCCACCTTATCACTCACATGTTGGACATTTCTGGTTCAAGTGACGATATTAAACTCAGTTTTCTAAACAATAATTAGCCCTCTATGGAAAAGATTAGCAGGCCATTTTAATCCATTTTTAAAGTTAGTTGCCCCCCCAAATCAGAAAAAAAATCTTTCTCTTTACTTGTAGGATCTCTTAAAATACACTTTTACCATTTACCAAAGTCTTTCACTAACGCACTAATTTTCTCATGGAAACAAAGCTATTGGAAATCCAGTAAGAATGACTATAAGTTCAATGTAACAGAGGAATTGAACACTCCCAAAATGTTTGCATTGCAAGGCCACATGAAAAGGCATCTTCTTTCCTACTAGTCAACATGTTTCAGCATCTTCACCGTCTGCCAAAATTAATAGAAGTGTAAAAGCCATGTGTTCAACACTGAGTCTATTTATTGAGGAAGGAGGTGGAGAAAAATAAGTGCTGGGAAGGAGCTGTTGAGAGGCAGGGTTGTTCTGTTGCTGATAAAACAGAGAAAAATATATGTATTTTTTTCACTCAGAAGAAAGCAAGGATTAGCTAAACAGATTGATGTTTCCACTTTTATCTACAGGCTATACAGATATATTTACTAGCATGATAAATGAATACAACATTCAACAGTAGAAGGGGGGTGGGCAAAGTAACAGTAGCACAGGTATTTCTTTCTTTCTAAAAAGAAAAATTATTTTGGCTTCCCAAATGTCTATAGATGGCTTTAATCACTTTATCCATATTTCATGATTAAACTGGAAAATGAACCCATTGGCTAAACTTCTTGGCTCCCAGAAACACATCCATTTACTACTAAACCGATTAATCCCCTTACCTGGAGTGGGAGACAGATAGATTAACTATATGGATTTTACCATTAAAACCAACAGAATGAGGCTTTGTCCAAAAGAAGGGAGTTTCCTCAACAAGGACTCTACATGGAATCATTCCAGACCTCAATACTCCACGTTTCAATCTAGTCAGATTTGCAGACAAGTATTGGCTAGGAATAACTACTATCCCATTAGCTTTAGTAGCACTAGAGCAATGCTATCCCAATTCCTCTTGACAGATCCTAAAACATTTTCATGAATACCAGAACCTCTGTGCACCAAAGGTAATGATCAAAAAAACAAAACACAACAAAACAGAGCAGCACTACCCCCAAAGAGAAGCATGCTTTCCCTTTGTTTTAAAATGAGACAAAAATAACATCTCAGCCATTCTGGCTTCCAGAATCTCATGGGAAGATAGATTGGTGACATGTTGACCATGCCTTACTAACTCAAAAGTAGGATGTATGGTTTATTAAATATAACTTCACAATCAGAATAGGAAAACACAGCCTCTACTAGAAAATTCCAGACCTATGGTGATCTCAGACTCAGATCTTTTAGTCCCAACACATCATCTTTTAAAGAAGGAAACTGAACTGGGTCAAGCAGCTACTTGTTCCCTAGTCCAGAACGAGGGATCATGTTCCTGAGTTTGCGGAGGCCCTATCCAGTGCTTTCTCTCCTCTATGCTTTATTTTAAAGGCCAAGTACCACTGTCATGAATATATCAAATAATCAGAGCAAGAAGGAGAAGAAAACAATGTTCACAGCCAGGGAAAATGCAAAGGTAGCTCCTGGCTGTAAATACAAGAGATGAAAACTAGAATAGGATGATTTTCTCCTCAGACACAGCAGGGCAATTATCTAAGAGGAAGTTGAAAGAATGCAAATGTGATTGGGTGCTGAATGCAAAGAACTTTGATGGGAAGAGATTCTGAGTAGGAGCTGGTGGCTGGGGTCTTAATGAACTCCTTGGTGGTTTCCAGGGAGCAAAGGGAAAAGACATTCTTACTTCTCACACATTTGCTAGCGTTGACAGCGATCAGAGAAGATCAATAGATACAAAAGAGCTCATCATTTTATGCTTACTTTTACATTCTTGCGGAACCTAACTTTTTATTTTCCTGCAGAAACTTCTCCATTTGCAGATTCTTGTGGAAAATCTCTATTTTCCTTCTATCCTTTTTAGCCCTGGTAACACTCTGCACTGGAACATATAGCTGACTTTCTTGTCATATTTCCCAAGAGGAGAAAAGGCTCTGTGTGGATGCTTTCAGGCTGGGGTTCAGTTATTTAGAATTATAGAAACTTTGAGTTAGAAGGGGTTTAGAGACTGTTAAGCTAGTGGATCTCAACCAGAGGTGATTTTGCCCTCTGGGGAGTACTTGGCAAAGTCTGGAGACATTTCTGGGTGTCACGACTGAGTGAGAGTGATACTGGCATCTGGTGGGTAGAGTCTAAGGATGTTGCTAAACATCCTACAATGCACAGGACAGCCCCCCAAAACAAAGAATTCCCCCCAGTTGACAATAGTGTCTAGGTTGAGACACATTTCTGAGTGATACTGTTCTATAAGTATTTGGAGGTTCAGTGAGGTTAAGTCATGCTCTGTGATGTTGAGCCCTATCCTAAACACCCCTAAAAAGGGGGTCTCTTGAACCCCTTCCTAGTGCTCTTTTATATAATAATAATTGGAACTCCTCTTTGCTTTGTTAATTCTTGAAACTGGTTCAGATTTTCTATTTACAATCCTCAATATTTTTAAAAGGAATGAACTCCATTGTGTTCTCTCAATTTGTTAAGCATCTCTGAAAAATGATTTGTTCATCTGTTTTTTAAAAACATTTAAGGAAAATTAAGGGATTGAGTTATACACCATGCTCTTGATGGTTTCTCACGAGCTTCTAAGGAAGGTGAACACAGAAAGGATCATAGGCTAATTTATAGGCCTAGAGCCAAGGATATATACACAAAATAAGCATGAACTTATCTCAAATTTAAGAAAAGTGAATTAAGACAAAAAAACGAAAAAAACTCTACCTTCTCAGAACAATAAGAGTGTGGAATGTTGACTCAAAGTCAATTCTCTAGAAGATTTTTTCTAACAAAACTCTCATAATGCACAGTATCACTATTTCTTCATGTCTTCTTTTTTGTCTTTCTGTGCAGGAAAGATAAATAGACAAGGAGTCCTCATCATGTGAACTTGCATGCACACTCTTCCTTGTTCTACAAACATGTAGCCCCAAAACTATGTGAATTAGTTGTCAAAGAAGATTATATCTCAACAAAATTATACTGTTAGATGTGTTGCTGCACCAGATTTTTTTTGTCTGCCACCTGGAAAACAACACTGAGATGACAAGCTTGCAGCAAAGAGAGGGTTTTAATCACAAGGCAGCCATGTGAGGAAGTAAGAGCATGAGTCTCAAACCCGATTCCCCGAAAATAGGGACTCAGCAATATTTATGGGATGTGGAGCAAGTGGTCTGACATGTGGAGAGAGGTGATTGGAAGTGAGGAGAGGTGAGGTAATTGATGATCCACACAAGAGTAGTCAGACTTCATGGCTCTTCATATGATGCATGCTCACAAAATGGTGGCGTTAGCATGATCTGAGGGTGGGGTTTTTAGCCTCTTGATATCAAAAGGTCACCTATCAGACATCTGGTGTGGGCCCAGTTGATGAGTTGGTGGTATCAACTGGCCTGAAATCGACTAGGGATTCTAATTCCTGAAAAATAGCTCACACACCCATTACCATGGTGATTCAGACTCCAGGGAGATGTTATCTATAGGAACCTAGTGGGAGTCAGACAGCGTATTGCTTACACAGCACAGTTAACAATGGGTGGCTTAAATAGCTAAAAGCTGCAATCACTAATTGCAAAAAGGAAAAAAAATTTAGTTCCTAGCTACTTAATCATCACTGGCTAATTGTTTACTGGTTTCAATCCCCCTATTCCTTGGTCATTTCTTATTCTTGAGGGATTCGGGGCAACGACTGACCTAGGTACTTCCTGCTGAATTACAGAGTAGATCTGGGTTAGAGGAATGAAACTGTTTAGAACTCATTTGGAAATATTCTCTTGTTCCTGGCTTCAGGTTAACATTTTGGATTGCTAGAAATTTGTACTTTGCTCAACAGTTTTGGAATGTCTGAAGGCACATTTTATAATCAAGTATCCCACCAGAAGGATAAGAAGTATAGACAAACCAAATTTTAACAGTCCCTGAAAAACAGACCTAATCCAAGTGAGGCCTCCATTCAATCTCCAGTTGGAGGCAGACATCTGGTTTAGTTCCTAAGTCTTTTGTTTTACTGGATATGCATCAGAGAACAAAGCAACGTGCTATACCCTGATCTTTCAGTTGTCCTTGATGATGGCTATCAGCATAGACTCTCTGCCTGGGAGTCATCACATTCCTAAGGAAACCAAAAGGACAAAGTCACCAATTTGTAGCAGTTTGGAGGGGCCATAAAATCTACAGAACATGTAGATTAGTTAATCAGAGGTCATTAAAATTTACAATATGGCTTATTTTATACAATATGGCTTCCCTTATGTCAACCTTGCGTTGAGCCAGTATTAGAATTTTCAGAAGATTTTAGTCTCTAATCTGATTTTTGGGGGTTTTAGTGGCCTTGTAGTTTCCATGATGTTAGAATCATGTAGACGTAAAAGGCTCCCCTCCTGAAGAGGCAGGAACAACATTGATTTCATAGATTTAAGCACATTCACTCATTTCCTGGCTTCTCATGAGCCAGAGTCCTTCCATGTTTCAACTTGTCAAATGAAGAGGAGACAGCAGAATGAATTTTCTCTTCTTTTCTGAGAGTGATCCCTGAATAATGTCTAGTCTTCTTACTTAAAAAAAATGTAAGTGATCTACACTTTAGCCTTATTTCAGCCTTTATACAAACATGTTGATCATTCACCTATAACATGTGTGGCCAATAAGTATACTTAATAATCTCTTTCCCAATAAGCTACCAGCCCCTCGTGTAACTGCAGGCCCTTTAGGACCACTTCAACTAACCATCTTATCAACAGAGTAACTAACAGTCGTCTTTCAGGAACTGAGGCCCCTTGTCCAGTTCAGGCCAGTTGAGACCACCAACTTGTCAATTGGGCCTGTGGAAATGCTCGATAAGTGATCTTTTTGATGTTGACGAGCTAAAAATTCCACCCTCAGATCATGGTTACTCCACCATTTGTGAACAAGCATCCTATGAAGAAGCACGAAAGTTGATTATACTTGTGGAGATCATTGATTACCTCACTTCTCCTTCTCTAGAAGCTCTTATCAATGGAGAAGGCAAAGACTTAAATCTGCATGAGAACCTTACCCTTGTTTACTTCTTGGGTTCATCTGTACTTTTACAGGCGAGTGTCAGCCAAGAAGCTAGAAGGCAAGGGAAAATTACTTTTCCTCCCTTACATAATCCAAACAAAGTTAAAAATGTACATCCCTATTGACATGTTATCTCTAAAGAAGGATTAACTGCTCTCCTGTAAGTGAATTTCATTATGTTTCAAAAGTTTGCTAATTTTCAAATTCATCAAAGAACTACAGCGCTAAAGTTGGTTAAAGACCTTTACCAAAATGAGCATGCATTGTTACAAAATGCATTAAGGGTTATTTTGACAAAAAACTATGGGACTTCTGTACCCCATGTATACAATGTATGTATTGCTTTATTTATCACAACTTGTTAACATTTGTTTCATTACCTATCTGTGATATTGTGATTTATAAGAAATATATATGTATATATATTTGGTCCTTCAGATGGCCAAAACATATTTTTTGTATATATTTGGTCTTCATCCTCAGTTCCTGGCTCACAGCTTCCGAAATCCTTCAAATTTCCTGAGCGATAAGGGCAATGGGAGCATCTTTTGTTGTAATGTTTGGTCTCTTGTTCTCAGTTCCTAAAAATGCTTCAGAGCCATAGGTTGAAATGGGCTGTCTTGCTATTGATAACAAGCTCCTTTCCACTACAACTGGGTTTATATTAATAAGGTGACTTTTGGGAAGCGCTAAGGTTGAGGCTAGTTGCCGGAGGAACCAACCATGAATAGAGGGTTGGAACTCTCAGACCCACCCCTGATTTCTGGGAAGGGGAGAAGGGTTGGAGGTTAAATCAATCACCAAAGGCCAATGATTTAATCGATTATGCCTATGTAATGAAACCTCCACAAAAACGCTAAAGGAGGGGTTCCTATGAAGAGCTTCCACACTGGGGATCCAGAAGGCTTCCAACTGCCACCATGCTGGGTCCCAAGATCCACAAGGACAGGAGTTCCTTTGTTTATGACTTTGCCCTATGTATCTTTTCATCTGGCTATTGATTCCTATACTTTAATATTCTTTCTGATAAATTGGTAATCTAGTGAGTAAACAAGTTTCCTGAGTTCTGTGAGTCATTCTAGCAAATTAATTGAACCCAAGGAGAGAGTTGTGGGAATCTCTGATTTATAGCCAGTTGGTCAGGAGTACAGGTAACAACCTGGGCTTGAGACTGGAGTCTGAAGTAGAGGATGGTCTTAGGTGACTGAGCCTTGTGGGATTTACCTGTGGAAATTGATGCTATCTCTGGGTAGATAGCGTCACAATTGAGTTGAATTCCCTGACATCCTGCTGGTGTCTGAAAACTGCTTGCTGTTGTGGGGAAGCCTCCACACACACACATGAATGTTGGAATTGGGTCGAGGAACCCAAAAGAATATCTCAATTCTAATTCACTTTGGTGCCTAACACATAATAGCACTCAAAATATTATTTGTTAAATCAATGAATCTGAATCTCCCATTTGATGTTAGACCCTTAAAGGACAAGACTGATGTTGGTTAATGTGTGATTCTTGAATGTTGAGCACACTGTTTGGCAAATATTTAGAGCTTAGTTAAATAGTTTCTGAAATAAATTATCCCAATTAAAAAAAAATGTTATTCTTCTGGTTTCCTGTATAAGACGCTGCTTCACATGGAAAAAATAGTTGAGAAAATGCTTCCACAGTTAAAAAAGATTAAACAATGACAGTTTTATTATTCTCTTTTTTGTTTCCAAAATGTTACATGGTATCTCAGTTTAAACACCACCTTTGGAATGTCACCCTTAGCCACTTCCTAGCCACTTCCTTCATCACATCAAATGTGCAGGATGACTATTAAGCACGTTGAGCCTAAGTTTAGGCTGCCTTAGTTCAAGTCCTACTCTGCCCCTAATGAGTTGTTTCCATCAGATAAAAGGCTTAATTCCTCTGTGTGAAAGTTCTTTATCATTAAATGGAGAAAATGTGTGAACCCACCATACACAATCACTGTAAATATTAAAGGAGTTAATATGGCTAAAGTACACAGAATAATACATGGCTGATAATAATTGCTATATGGCTTAGCCATAATTCCCTAAGCATTCTGAACAATTTTCCCACAGATGTATAAACAGGTAATTGCCAGCCAGTTCCCACAGTAAGACTGTAAACTCCATGAGGATTATTTAAGGATTCTTCCCATTTTTACCCTCAACCTCTTGCTCAGTGTCTGAAATATGGCATCACTCATTCAACACGACAAACCTTCAGTGAGCTCCTATGTGCCACCTACTATTCCAGGTGCTTAAATACAAAGAAATTGGTGCAAAGATATATGCCCTTGTGAAGTTCACAATAAATGGGGGAGATAGAAACGTAAATGGACCAAAATAATGAAATACAGCAAATGTAAATGAAAAGTACAAAATGAAAATCAACATGGTACTATGGGAGTAACAGGCTAAAACACGAGTCCACTTTGTTGGTGTGTGTTAGTAACTATGCCTGTGGATTGGTGGGAGTGAGGTGAAGGCGTGGGGAGGGAGTGGTGGAGAGTTAGGAAGGAGGTGGGTCAGGCACAGCTTTTGTAAAGGAGATGGCAATTGAATTGAATCATTAAGGACTAGTAGGAGGAGAAAACGGACTGAAAGATGAAGGTTGTTTTGTTTTGCTTTTTGGCAGTGGAAACGTTGGCAGGGCTGGCGGTGGGGGAAAGGGGATTCTCTAGGTGGAACTAACAGATATATTAAAGCTCATAGATAAGAAAGAGCATGACCCTTTTCAAAACTGTATTTCCTCAACTTTAAGCTACCAATAATAAGGAAAGAGTACAGTAAATTTGGTAACAATTTGCTAGGAGTAAATATCATTAAATGTATGTTTTTGCCTTTCATTTTTTATATTTTCATTTTTTTTTATTTTTTTTATTTTTATTTTTTTAAAGATTTTATTTTTTCCTTTTTCTCCCCAAAGCCCCCCAGTACATAGTTGTGTATTCTTCGTTGTGGGTTCTTCTAGTTGTGGCATGTGGGATGCTGCCTCAGCGTGGTCTGATGAGCAGGGCCATGTCCGCGCCCAGGATTCGAACTAACGAAACACTGGGCCGCCTGCAGCGGAGCGCGTGAACGTAACCACTCGGCCACGGGGCCAGCCCCTATATTTTCATTTTAAATATTGGTCTATAGCTTACATTTATCCATTCAATCACTTTCTACTTTCTTATTCAGTATCACAGTCAACATTTAAGCCTATCCTTTCATCATGGACACACACCGAAAATCACTTTGGACATTTCTAGTTATACAGATCCTAATGATCACACACTGCCTTCCAAAATCCTTACTTAGGACCATAACATCTTTAACACTTTTAAGATGGAGTTCATACTTTCAAGGCAAATAGAAGAATGTTAGTGCTTCTCCCATTTCCTGTTTGTTAAAGTATGTACTTACATTTGTTTCTTTAATTAAATCACATATCTATGGAAGTTCAAGGGCTTCTCTTGAAAATCAGGTAGAAGCTTCAGACAGATAGCTATTCTGTACCTGAGTGATGGTCCATTTCAGTGTATGAACAGATCATACAATCTTTCCAAGATTGGAAAATTCTGATTTACTTGAGAAACGACTTCATTTAGTTGTGTAGGTGGCATGTGATAAGATGCTCCACTATACATGAAATATATTTTTGTTTCAATGCTGTATAACCTTTCTGAGAGAGTTTTATTCAACAACAAGGGATCCAAATTTCAGGTCCAATTTAGACTCAGTGCAGTTATTTTATTAGTCAAGATCCAATTGGGAGAGAGAAACCACACCGTAATAAGAATAGGAAAAGCTGACTATAAAGAATTAACTATAACAGTGGAGTAATACTAAAGGAAAAAAGACAACTCTAAAGAATATTCGAGGGCTGAGGGAGCATCCCCAAGGGAGGAACAACTTGGAAGGTAGAATGGGGGTAGAGGAGATCCCCAAGGCTGGGATTCAGATCTCACTCTAGAAGGGGTGGTTGTAGTTACACTAGTCAAGTCACTGGGCAAGTAAGAAACATCCTTCACAGGTGCAGGAAGGTTGAGGTCCACAGCTGTGTACACAGGAAGATTCTGGGTGTTGGAGGCCTGCTTACCAGCAGGATGTTGCAAGGTGTGCACGGTGTCTGTTTTGGGAGAACATAAAAAGGAGATCACTAGGCTGGGGCAGGGCTGCAAGCTATGTGAGCAATTGCATCCTCTAGAACAGAGCACCTCTGGAAAGGGCATAGCAGAAGCAAGAAAAAAGAAAAAATAGTACAAACCAGATCCAGGAAGATAACCTGCAGTGCCCTCCCAATACCTCTACTGCAAGCTTAGCATTGTGCTCCTCACAAAGAATATACACTTAAGGCATCCAGCCCATTATTACAGAGCAGGTAATGAAAGAGTTGATTCTGATCCGAGAGACAAGAATTTGATAATTAGAAGACTTACCTATTCAAATTGCTCAGCTGAAATGTAAATCATCTGCAAATCTACCTTCTACATTTCTTAGCAAGTACACGAGCAAGCTATAGGCACCAACAGTTTTTCCCAATAACTCCTCTTGTGACATGGATTTTAAAATATACAAATGGGTTGGCCTTGGGGCCTAGTGGTTAAGTTCAGCACACTCTGCTTCGGCAACCCAGGTTTGGTCCCCAGGCACAGACTCCACCACTCATCAGCAGCCATGCTGCAGCAGTGACTCACATACAAAACAGAGGAAGATTAGCACAGATGTTAGCTCAGGGTGTCTCTTCCTCAGCAAAAAATAAAAAAATAAAATATACCCCTTATTACAGAAAATGAGAAAAGAAAACACAAAACTATCTGCATCACAGTATGAAGAACATAGACAATTCCACACATTTGAAGCATAGCATGAATTGGGAACAATCAAGAGGTGAGTGAGAAAGAAATCATTAAGGGCCCAGGTCACAAACTCTTCCAAAGGAATTTGAATTTAACTTTAATTAATATAGAGAATATGGCAGAAACTATTAGAGATCATCAAATTATGCCTGCAATTTTCTGTATGGCGTGTTGCTAGGCAAGATCATGTGACCAACCCTCACAAATGGAATGGCCAAGTAATGTCATTCTAGTTTGAGGCAATTAAGAGCAGGTGTACCTTCTTCTACCATACAGCTTGTAGCAAAGAAGTTTAAAGGTGGAATTGCAAAATGGAAACAATCTGGGTCCCTGAGTCACTGCTGGCAGCAGGTGAGCTACAGAGTAGAGCTATATGACCCATGGTAGACTGTGACATTGGGGAAAAGTAAACCTGTAATTTGCTTAAGTCACTGAGATTTAGAAATCTATTTCTTACTGGAGCATAGGCTAGCCCAAAATTGTAAGCAGCAGGCTATATGATCAGATTTGATTTTAAAAAGATGTTTTATCCAAATAAATATAAGCTCACTTCAGTAAATTCAAATTGAATTGAAATAGAAACAACCAGCTAATAATATGAATTTTTCACCTTATTCCAACATGATGCTGCAATACTGCTGAGTTATGGTGAGGGTAGTATCAATGAAATGGTGCTAATAAATGAGAAATTTTATTTGATTTAAGAAATTCAGATAATAGATACACCCAAGAACTTATAAGCAATATAAAAGTCACGTATATTCACGACTCTTCTTGACCTATTGGCCTTCCTTGATGAACACTAGAGCACATTCACAAACATGATGGCTGAAATAAATTCCTGGTAGTCACTGAGGTTTGTGATGACAGGAGGAGGTGACAAATGAGAATGAGATCATGGCAGGGGCAATGTGGTTATACAAGCTGATAACCAATTGAGAATACCCGTAGATGCTCATCATACATCTGAGCATGTGTTCTGTCTAGTCATTGTTACACAGAGTCATCATATAATTATTGTCCAAAACCACAATGTCTTGGCACAAACATTACTGTAGTATTTGTCAATGTAGTTATTGAGATCTAGAAGAAATAGTGTCTTTTCAAAGGTCAAGGAGACACAAACACCTGGGAAATGAGTCTCATTGCCAATACCTGGCAAATAAGAAGTGGGTAAATATTATAAATATTTTTATCATTAAATATGTGTTATTATTTCAAATGCTCATAGATAAGCTTTGTGTTATTATTTGATATGATGCTATTATTTCAAATACTCAGATATGATTTGCCCTACTGCCACTGAAGTATTCCAATATTTTATTGCTTTATTAAAATAGTACCTTTGTTGGGTAATTGTAAGAACCATTTATTATTTGCTATAATTAATACTACTCTCATTAACTTTCCTCTCATTTCTTTTACCTTTCTTTTTCTATTTTTAAGCTCCATTTCCCTGTCTCCATTCTAAGTTAAAATTCTGAACCAATATTTGTAAATGTATTTAAATATTTACATATTTAGATTTATAACTACATGTTTCAATAACATAACAATAATAACAGTAGAAATTCATACAACACCAACTATATAATAGGCATATTTCTAAGCACTTCGCACATATTGATTTATTTAATATTGACAACAACCTTATAATCACGAGTACTATAATTATCTGCATCTAACATGTGAAGAAAGTGAGGCACAGAGAGTATGAGTAATTGGACCAAGTCACACAGGGACTAAGCTGATGCAGCCAGGATTTGAGCCCATGTAACTTTGACTCCAGAATCATTTCTCTTAATTAAAGAATTTGGTCTCTTTGAAAGTCTAATAAATAAAACACTAATGATATTGTCACAAAGTGAAGTCTTAAAATTCTGCATTTAATTATTCTACATCAAAGATTCTAATTATTAGTTGACCTTTCCTAAAACTATCTATATCTTTATAATTTGGAACATGGCATCTAGCTGATGGTTTAAATGTAACCAAACCTCAGGTCATAATTTATTCTCTGGCACATGTTAAATTTCTTTCTTTTTTTCACCCCAGCTTTGCACTTCATTGAAATCTATAAGATTTGTGCAAGAGTTTAAAACATCAACTATGCCTTGGTCTGATTGATTATTTAATGTTTAATTTTTTTTTAAGAGGGAACCTGGATAGAATTGAAAATAGATTTTCACATTAAATTATTAGATTAGAGTAACAACTGTCAAGGTCAAAATGCTTTCTCTGAAAGGATATTAGTCAAGACGGGCATCCTCTGGCTATATAATCATATGGCAAAATGATTTGTGTGTGTGTATATATAAATGTATATACATCTTTCTTAAGGAAAACAAAGAAAAAATTGGCCAACTGAATTCATGCACACACAAATGACAATTAAAAGTTAGACTAATTAAGTAACAAGGCATGGAATCTTTCAAGGAAGTAAATATTCTGCTCCAGATTGGGGTTGGGGCTGGGCAGTGTGTAGAGAAGTATATCTTCTCAGTTGATGTATTAAATGCTGATCAAGAAATTTGTAATTTTACATTTTGACATCAGAAATAGCATATGCTGGGTAAATAAATTAATATGCATCAATTGTTACATCCACAGTTCATTAAAGAGATTGCAGTTTTAGACCTAAACCTATCTTTTCTTTTATATAAAACAATGCTCTTTAATAAGCTTGGGTTGCTCACTTTTAAGCAAAAGAACAATCACTAAATAACTGTGGCCTAAAGCAAATATAAGCCATAGAGTAGACAGATATTATTACAGAAGATCTTGCCCATTTCCTTTTTAAAATGAATAATCGTAGGCCTTTATTGGTTTCATTTTCGTCTGTTTGAAAAACACTTTCCCCTCCTTCTTTTTGGTGAGTTTGTTTGTTTTAAAGTCTAGCACCACAGGGAGAGGAGTAAAGCACAGCTTTTCTGAAAAGTCTTTTGTGTCTGTTCATCTTGGCCAAGGAATTAATCCCAGACCTGGCTGTTTGTGTGACAATGTTGATATCTGATTCTGTCACTCAAAGGAAAACAGGAAACTTTCTCTTGGCATCAGTATTTCTGAACTGTCCCAGATTGGGTAAGATACAGACACTATGACTCTGAATTTCTTTTCTTAGGAAGAATAGTTACCTTTGATGATTTAAAATTCTTCTATTATTAATATACGCTTGATTATTTATTTGAAAAGGCTTCAAAACTAGGTGGAATTAAAGTAAAAGTTGTCGAGTCTGGTTCTGTAATTAACATTGTTAAATTTCAACCCATTTTGCCTGTTATTCACATTTTGTATTTTTAGTTCTATTTCTTCCTTCCTACTGTTTCTCTTCTTCTTCCTCTGCGCTGTTTGAAACATCCTTATTTTAAAAAGTCATTATTAACATAATAGTCTCATAAGCATTATTGAAGAGAAGAAAGATGTAAATAAACCATATCTTATCCTGTAATAACTTTGGTTGAGCCCATACTTTTGTCTCTTTAAAACGACAAAAATTAGTCTCGAAAGCTGCCTGGTTTCACTGTCACAACTTCATGAAGACTATATGGAAACTGGGAGCTAATCTGAGAAACAGCTTACTAAAGTTGCACTTAAAAATAATGCTAGGGGAAAGATGACTATACTTAGACTATGAAAACCCAGCCCTACTTGACTCTTATTCATAAAACTCATTCCTTTTATCTTATCGAAGCCTAGGCCTCAGGAAGTTTTGTGAAAAGTAATGTAAGAGGACTTTTTGAATTGTAAAGTGTTACATAAAGCAAAAAACAGTTTTCAAAAATGTTCCCACTGTCAGCCATGTAAAATCTCCATATGTATATTTAGCCTATAAAAAGGTTGAGGATTTATTAATTGACCTTTTTTTTTTTTGGTGGAAGTTTGGCCCTGAGCTATCTGTTACCAATCTTCCTCTTTTTTTTTTTCCTCCCCAAAGCCCCAGTACATAATTGCATATGCTAGCTGTAGGTCCTTCTCTGTGGGATGCCGCCACAGCATGGCCTGATGAGTGGTGTGTAGGTCCTTACGGAGGATCCAAACCAGCGAACCCCGGGCTGTCAAAGCAGAGCCTGCAAAATTAACCACTATGCCACCAGGCCAGCTCCTTAAATAACTTTTATTTAAGAATTATATTTTACTTCTCTGTGCATTGCAGAATTTTACTAGTTTATTTTAATTGCAAGTTTCTTTTCAGATTCTAAGTTCCTTGAATTCAGATGTCAACTTTTCCTGGTTACTTGAGATGAGGTATCAAGTTTTATTTACTAATAGACGTTTATAAGTAATCAACAATATTTGTGGAATAAATGAAAAACTTTTTCTTGTTAAGTGAGACATCTATATTTCTCTCTAACTTCCTTCATGTTCTACCAAGAAAGTATCTATTTATTGCTCTCATCTGAAAAAGTGAATGACAGACTTAATCTAGGGGAATGAATAGTCCAGAACTAAAACAATGATTTAGCATTTGGTGCATGGTAGGTACACAATTGACACTTGTTACCTGAAAACTCAATAATAATTGCTGATAGATTTGTGTGCATTTTAAAAGCTGTTGACAATTGCTCTTCACGCTTCTTACTCCAGCTGTTAGTGCAAACTTACCTTATTTTGAGGGAGGCACGGCAGTGCGCATGGTTAGTCTTAAAGACTGTCTCCTGTAGAGGAAGCTTGGAGAAGCTCCCTCCAGGAAGCACAACATTGCATTGGCTCAGTATAAACATTTCCTTCTTCTCTGGGTGTTCTAAGTGCACAAGACTGTTTCTGTGGTTTTCTGGCCTCTTTGTTAACCATGTTCAGCTAGCCCATCTGGCCTGGACATCCAGATCCTCTGCTGTTCTGACTGTGTTTCTACCTGTGCTCCTGAGGCCTGAACAAGTGACATGGACACTCTCTTGACATCTGCCTGCCTTTTGGTGCTCTAGAGTTTGCTGCCCAGACTTCACCATCCTCAAATGACAGTCTTCCCCAGTATGCATGATTCTGACCTTGAGACCACTCTGACCTTAGACCATTCTGATTGGTTCCCTCTGTTCCCTAAGCCAGCTCTTCCTTCCTAAGACTCCTAGGCCTGTGGTTGGGTCTGTTTTGCTTTCCTGGCTGACATGGGAGCTTGACTCATGTTGCTCGTGTGGAAATAGCCTGTTCCTGGCCTGCCATATATCACACCTTGTGCAAACACCTTCAGAGAACTACAAAGATGGTTCACAGATTAAAAAATGAGAGTAATGAGGAAGCTTACAGCACAGAAATTATTTAGCCTAAGAATGTGAAGTCTGAGGGACAACTTAATAATGGTCTCCAATTATGCTGAAGGTTCTGTTAGCATCTTAGTGCTGCAAATTGCAACCAGCTGTTTTTAATCCCTACTGAGGAGAGAAATCATGGACATGAGTATCGATTATAGCACAAGATGTCAGGGTTAGGCATAAAGAAGAATTTCCTGATGGAATTAGCTTATAGCAGTCCCCACACAAACAGAAAATGTGGAATAAAATGAATTTAATCTCATGTTCTTGGTTATCTGTGGGTGAAATTCAATATTTAATTCTTGAATGACTCAGATTTTCAGCTGGCTCACAGCAACAAGGTTCAAGGTCATCTGCTTTCCAGGTGATAAGAATAAAGATTGAAGCAGAAATGGACGTTCTGAACTTTCACCATCAACTTCTCCCCTTTCTCCATCATTTCGCCACATCTCCCTCATTATACTATTTTACTTTCCTGCTTCAAGTACTGATTTTGTTGCTGAGGATATAAGAGCTGACCCAGACAAGATATTGGTTCTTGGTGCCAATTTACATGGGACTTATTTTCAAAATCATAATTTAAAAGGAAAGCGTTTTGCTATCACACATCTTTTCTTCATTCATTTAAAAGAAAGACCTCAAGCAAAGCATATGGTGCCACGTACCATGCTATGAGAGCTAATATAAAACTGTATTAAGTTCTGGTACCATTCTTTAATGACCTTAGTCGAAAACTTTTCTATTGTTCATTTTTACCCTACATACATTTATAAACATTTATTGGTAACTTAGCTTTTATTGTCATTGATGCCCACCCTCTGCAGAAGAACATTCTCTGACTCCCCACCCCCTTATTTTTCTGCTCATATTAAGGGCTTTTCTTCAGTTCATGTGAATTCAGGAACACTTCTTTTGGGGAATTTATGGTGATCTACTATCTATCACCTATGGCATCTGAGAACTAAGCGGGGTATACATCCATTTTCTTCTTCAAAATTACCCGTAAAGATTGCATCAAGCCAACATTCAGAAATCAGTTAACACTTATTTCCCTAAATGACCTGAAGGAGCGGCCCCCATGAGGTAGACCAGGTTGTTATGTTAATATCCTTTCTAGCTCTCCTGAGGCAGATAACGGGCCTGCTGACTGAGGCAAGTCAATGTGGGGAATGGTTCATTACCATATAGAGAGGCTTTGCTTCTGGTGCTCACCTCATCAGAAGTCTTGTTTTGTTTTTTACAAAATTCTGATTGAATCTATCATTATCAAAAAGTATTTCCTCACTCTTTCTCTTCCAGTTCTGCCTGATGCGTGTTTGTGGCTAAAAGGAGGCATTCTTTGTTTAAACAGTCCACAACATGGTGGACTGAGGATTCTCTAACCATGTTTGCCCACCTAACATTTGCCAGACTGGATCAGAAGTACGACTCACTTGGGGGTTAGGGTAGGCCGTCTTGTTTTTATCCCTGAAAACACTCCCCTTCTCTGATTGCCTTGTTCAATGTCAATATTCTTTTTTCTCTTTTGCTTCCATATCTAAAATAAACCTCTGCTCTGAGTCTCAGGCCCTCCTCTTCCCTCCTAAAATCCTAGAACAAATCCATAGAATAGTTCCAAATTTTTAGAATTTTTAGGCTTAAGGCAATACCTGGCACCTTTTCTTTTTTCTTTTGGTGAGGAAGATTGGCCCTGAGCTAATATCTGTGCCTACCTTCCTCTAGTTTTTGAATGCGGGATGTGGCCACAACATGGCTTGATGAGCGGTGTAGGTCTGTGCCTGGGATCCAAACCTGCAAACCCCAGGCTGACAAAGCAGAGTGTGTGACTTTGACCACTATGCCACTAGGCCAGCCCCCAGCACCTTTTAAAAATCACTGGATTGTATTGTCTTTGAGATCTTTTCCAATTCTGGTAATCCATTAAATCCATACTAACAGTTGCAATTGTGCTTCTGGAAATTTGGCACACTCAAATTCTTAACAAGTTTCCTAGTTAAAGATACTGAGACTAAAGAACTTGACATTGATCATGAACCCTCTTAAAAACAACTCCATTTAAACTAACTTGGAAAGTTTTATTACAGTGTTTGAGGATGTCCTACCAGTTTCTGTCAGGTCACTGCTCTTTTCATTCATCGGAGCATGCAAAAATGCCCATCACTCCTGTTCTCTGATCCATTAATTTCTGTCTACATCTTGCCCTCATCTCTTTGTGTTATGAGAAGCTAAGTGCTTCTCTGCAAACTCTTCGGCTTGAGCCACACGCCACTGTCCCTGAACAGCAGGCATTGCTGCATTTCATTCAGGTCAAGTGGTTAGACGTTTTCCAGAAGAAAGATACATAGAATGTACAAATATTCAATGTAAAACTTTTTATTTGTAGTGAAATCAACAATAAAAAGAAATACGTCCTGGGTTATTTGGTTTCTGGCAAAGTCAAGTTTTCAAAACAAAAATGCTATAATTATTGCACGTCTATACTGTGTGACACCTTGACACTTAAGAACTTTAGAACCTTGTTTGTGATGCAATATATTAGTAAACAAAAAGTTCACTGGCATTTTTATCCTCCCAAAGTAATAACAATTCAATAAAATATAAGAAGACCTGGACCCCAAAATATAGCGGGCATTTTACAAAGGTCTGTTAAATGAAAATGAATAAGTGCATGAATGAATGAATAACTGGAGATAAATGGACAAACCAATGTATAGATAATGGTAAAAACTTTAAAGGTAAGAAAATGTGATTTTAGACTAGTGTGATTCCAGAAAACTTTCTGGAAAAGGCAAAGGGTGAAATGAAAAAAGAATGTGAAATATAAGTTTATTATTCAAACTAACAGCAAGACTAGTTAAGAGTTGGCCAATTTTTTTGTGGTGTTCACTTATTTAATTAATGGAAGATAACCATTTAATATTTGAACATAAGGAGACCTGAGTAGAGAATCAGAAAACTGCAAAGACAGGTTTTTCAACCTACAAGATTTTCTTTTCTTAATTTTGCTTTTGGGCTAACACACTTTGTCAGAGTAAACATTTTAAAACACCATTTGTCAAGGTTCACAACAAAACCCTTCATACGTAAACCCATTGAGAGAGATAACAAGACAGTAACAGGTCTATTGTTTCACTAAAAGTCCTATTACATTTGTAGAGAAAGTCACTTCAAATTGCTTAATGACCTTTGGCAAAACAACATCTTGACTCACTTTCACTTAAGTGTGTGCCTCTGAATACCGGAACAAAACTGAAACGTTATGGTTTCAAAAATGCCCAGTTTTACCTGTTAAACACACCCACAACACACATAAATACGGAAAAGGAAAAAAGAAAGCTAAAGAAAAAACGAAATCCCAGCACTCAAACAGCTGTTGCTGCTTTCCAGCTAATGGGCTTTATTTTGAGAAAAAGCAGCAATTACACGTTAAACTCTGCGTGTATGTGTGTACGGCAGATTAAAAAGTGTCAGAGCTCAGGAAAACACCATTATAGACCCTCCCCCATCTGTTTAGTATAAAGAAGTTTTTCCCTCCTACCTCCCTCCCCCTTCAAAAAAAGACCTGTCTGTGGGGGAGAGAAATTAAACTCCTAGACTGGGTATTTATGCTTTCCTGTCCAGCATTGAGGAACTTTGATGATTTACTACCTACTATACATTTTCATCACACAAAACATCACTTACAGCACTTATGTGATTACCTAATTAAGTCATTAGACACAAAGGTGCTTATCATGAGATAATTACATCCCGGGGATATAAAGAAAGAAACAGAATCCAGCTTGAAACAGGAGGCCTTCCTTTTACAAGGGCTCCTTCATTTTGGGAACGTTATCCAAGCAGGCAAGTGGAGGGAGCTGTGTTTTTCTCCACTAAGAGAGTTGGGGTTGGAGGTCAGACTGAAAAACCCTTGACATCCAAATTTTTCTCAATTATGTAGACCCCACTAATCGCTGCCAGGGTACCCATGGGCATGTGTGCACCCCGCTCAGAACACGGAGGGCTGGAATGCTGCTCCAGAAGGATGTGAAACACCAACCACAGAGCCAAATACTCTATTGCAACTCCCCTGGAGGTCTAATTGCAGATCAAATTAAACATACAAAGAGACACCTCTGTATGGCAAACTTAAATGTCAAAGATTTCTTAATGTGGTTCTGAAAACTATCACGTCATATCTCCTGATGGTAACTAAAGGAATAGAAATTCCCCCAAGTGTTCATGTGTTCATTTCAATTACATCATATATATACACACACACACACACACACACACACACACATCCACAAATTCATGTTGTGTGTGTCAATGCTTATACAAACACGTATCTGTGTATACAGGCACATATCAGCATGCAGATACAGATAGGCCAACATTTGGCTAAGTTAGCCAAGACTGTAAAATTATAACCAATATACTGAAGAGCAACATCATCTATCACCATTAACATCATCAAAACATCTTTAATTCTATAACCTGCTACATGAGTTTCCACATCCAGACACATGCAAACATTCACACACACATACACTTATTAAGCTCTACTTGGAGAAGCTAGGGAGCATTCCTTTTTAAACAGATCTTCTGATACTTGTGGTTTTATTTACACAAAGATACACTATAGGGACAGCCAGAGCAAATGCAGTGTATTGCCTCAAACAAAATAACAAGAGTATAATGATTACCCAAAGCCATATTACCTATGTATTCAAATAGGAATCACATTTTCAAATGAATGTGATTTTGAAAAAGAAAATACATGAAGAAAAAACAAGATGGAGAGCCTGCCCTGATGGCCTCATGGTTAAAGTTTGGCTTGCTCTGCTTCAGCAGCCCAGGTTTGGTTCCTAGGTGTGGAACCACACTACTATTGTCTGTCAGTAGCCATGCTGTGGTGGTGACTGACATGGAAGAACTAGAAGGACTTGAAACTAGAACATACAACTGTGTACTGGGGCTTTGGGGAGGAAAAAGAGAGACAGAGGAAGATTGGCAATGTATGTTAGCTCAGGGTGAATCTTTGCCAGCAAAAAAAAAAAAAAAACCAAACATGAATTTATTTAAAAAAAACCAAGATGAACAAGATGGATATTTAGATAGGGAAGTTATAGAAGTGCTTTAGGAGAAATCATGAAAAATGGAAAACTTGTGAAGTCTATGTTTCTCCCTGGCTCCAATCACTTAAGATTACTGAAATGTTTATCCTTCAAGTTTGAGACTAAATACAGATTTTATAAACATTTCCTGAATACATTGTACATGAAGAAATATAACTGAAAGTATATACATTTTAAAGGTGTAGTCCTGGTGTAAAACCAGCGTTGACCAGAATGGCAGCAGATCTAAGTTCTAGATAACTTTCCTCCTCCTAGCTTTATGTTTGAAGCAACTCACTTCATAGTTCTTTAACTTAGTTTTTGTACTTCAAAATAGGTCATCTAGCTCTATCCCTTTCCGTACTCACACACTCTTCACACCGCTACAACATAAAACACACACAGATGCACAAATAGATCACAGGTTACAACTTTCCTTTGTAAAATCATTCAACAATCTGTGCAATTAAAACCAATATATATGTATAATTGTCTATAAAATGTTCATAATTGTTTTCAGCTAACTTCTACTTTTTGTTAGAACAGGCAATTAGCTGGTTAGTACAAAGCCAGTGGGGCTTATGATTTTGTGCTATTCTTCTCTCTGTTTCCCAAGTACCTACCCAATACCAAACAAGGGCATGTTTCATGGACACCTGGGACTGACTAAATGACATGGTCTTCACCCTCAAGATCTTGCAGCCCAAGTAAGAAAAGTAAATGGACACACCATCCAAGAAAGTATGTAACTCTAGGTGAAATCGTATAGTGTGTAATAGACAATGGAGCTTTCAGAAATAGCTTGAAGAAGTTTACAATTTGGGCACAGAGAATGGAGAGAAGATGGCTACAATGGGTACATACAGCAGTTTGAATATAAGCAAAGAAGTGAGAGCAAGGCACAGTCGGGGGAACAACTCGACAACAATGGCTGCACGTAGAAGGTTGTGAAAATCTGCCTGCTAAAATAAGATATCTCCCGCAGCTCTTACTTCGTTCTGGTTTTATGTCTAGTTATAACAGGATGTAAAAACGTTTGGCTTTAAGATCTGCTTTTCATTGTAGGTGGAAGATCTATGGAAACAGTTTTAAAATACAGAAAATATTGGGTCGCACTCCGCACTGCTGAATTCTTGGGAAAATGAGCATCTTTTAGAGTTCTGGTGGAAATCTAATCTGACCTGTATTGCTGGAATGCATGTTGACAAAATGTGTCAAGATCTTTAAAAGTGGTTATTTCCATCAATTCAGTTAAGTTTACATTTGGAGTATGTTCCCAAAGGGAAAAATATTACATACAAAAGTTTTAAGTACAAATATGTTTATCGTAGCAATTTTTGAAATAGATGAAAATAAAGATAGCAATTTAAAGTGTCCAATAACGGATATTGATTATGCAAATTATAATATATCCACATGCTGAATATTATATAGTCATTAAAGTATTTTATAAGTAGTACAATGCATTTCCTTGTCAGTGAAATATATATTAATTTATATGTGTATATACATGCTCACACATACAGAAAAGTCCTAACATCATACAAATTCGAAATGTTAACAGCTATTAACTCTGGGAAATGGAATGACAAGTGTTGTGTTTCCACTTTTTTAGCCCTATGTTTTTCCCTTTATTCCATAGTAAGTCCATATTATTTATGCACCAAAATTTTCTTAAAGTAAGGACACCAATCAAGCTGATATTTATAACATACTTTATAACATAAGAAAAATATGGTATTTTTATTTTAGGCCAAGAAACAAAATGTATCTTATTTGGCATATTGACACTATTTCTCAATTCTTGCTTTTTAAATGGTCTCTCCTCCTGGACTGCAGGCTTCACGTTCTCCTATTCGCTTTCCGTTTCTCTGCTCTATCCATCCGTCTGTTTCCAGAACTGGCCCTCGTTCCTCTGCCAGCCTTTTACATGTGATGTATCTTCAGATTCTGCTTTCATCAATATCCCTTGCTGCTCCCCACTTTTCCCTCTGGAATTCATCCACTACTGAGGTTTTAACTACCACCGATATATTAGTGATACTCTGAATTTATCTTCAGCTGGACCTGCATGCTATTTCCACATAGATGCCCCACAATAACCAATATTCTACTTATCAACTCTAATTAATTAGCATATCTGAAAACGCTAATCTTTCTACTTGACTCCATTTGTTGGCCATGGCTGCAATTCCATAAGCTGAGCTGGAAACCTGGAAGCCATCGCTGATTTCCCTCTCCCCACCCTGCCCACTGCTAATCAAGCGCCGGGTCTGCTGATTTTACCTCCTAAATATTTCTGGAATCTGTCACCTCTTCTTCTTAAATACAACTGTCCTGAATCAGCTCATATCATCACTTTCCTGAACCACAGCCACAGCGTCCTAACTGGTTTATGTGTCTCTAGCCTTGTTCCTTCTCCAATTCAGTCTGCAAGGATCAGCCAGAAGATCGTGCCTCAGCCATAAATCTGAATCATTCGCTCCCCTACTTTAAATTCTTCAGCAGCCCCCCGTGGCCTGTAGGATAAATTCCAAGTTCCTTAATGTAGTTTGCAGGATCTTTCCTATCATGGTCCTTGCTTTCGGAGAATTTCATCTCAAGCTCAAACACAGAACTGCTTATATTTCCATTCTCACACCATGCTCCCCTCGCCATTATAGGCCCCCTGTGCCTTAATGTGCTTCTCTCCCTTTCTAGCCCCAGGTTCACTTGGCAGCTGATTCCTACTTACCTGTTAAGATTCACCTGGGGTTTCCCCTTCTACAGGAAATGTTACTGACTCATAAGGCAACCAGTGGTGTGCTGGCGCCAGCTCTTACGAGCTCATGAGTAATGATTATTAAATTTTCGGGAATTTTGTGAGCCAGTCATTAAACATAGCCATTAATAAAAAATAATTTTGATAAATTTATGACTAAATTTGTGTCCTCTCTTTTCTGTTTTTTAGTTAGCCTGACTAGAGGCTTTATTGATTTTATTGATCTTTTCAAAAGATCGGTTTTGGGTTTCATTAATTTTTCTCTATTGATTTCCTGATTCCGATTTCATTGATTTTACTCTAATCCTTATTCTTTCTTTTCTTCTGCTTACTTTGGATTCATTTTGTTCCTCTTTTTCTAGTTGTATAAGGTAGGAACTTAGATTACTGATTTTAGATCTTTCTTCTTTTCCAAAATATGCATTCAATGCTATAAATTTCCCTCTAAGCATGGCTTTCTCTGCATCCTACAAATTTTGATAAGTTTTGCTGCTGGACCAAGTAATATACTTTGACTTTATTTCCTTTCTTATACAAATTTCTGTTTTACCTGGAGATACTATTTGTTTTACTTTATTCTACTTGTACCAGGAGTCAGGCTTGAAGATAAAAGCCACATACCAAAAAGATAAATAAAACTATAGAATTGAGATGCTTGATGACAATGGGCTGCCAATTGTCATCGTTCTCTTATGTGATAGAATAATCTCTTTACTCTTAAGCTACTGTTATTTTGGATTTCCTGCTATATGCAATTGAACCTAATCCTAAAATCTTAATTTGTACTTTTTCCTTACTTATTCATGTTCTCTCTCTCTCTCATTCTCTCCTTTAAGGACATCAGTTTCTGAGGTCAAAGAAACCTGTGTGAAAATAATCACATAATTACATTATTTGGACAACTACTTTATTTCTCTAAGCCTCTACTTCTTCATGAATAAGTTGGGATGCTAGGGGCTGGCATCCCACTTACCCGTGGCCCAGGGGTTAAGTTCCCATGCTCTGCTTAGGTGGCCCAGGGTTTGCCGGTTCAGATCCTGGGCACAGACCTATGTACTGCTCATCGAGCCATGCTGTGATGGTGTCCCATGTAGAAAAGCTAGAATTACTTACCACTAGGATATACAACTAGATACTGGGGTTTGGGGGAGGAAAAAAAAGCAACAGATGATAGCTCAGGGCCAACCTTAAAAAAAAAAAAAATGGTATACTAATACCCACCTCAAAGTCTTATCCAGAGGTTTAAATTATAAAATGCATTAAAAGAGCTTAGCATAGTATCTTAAACATAGTAAATAAACTCATAATAAGTGGAAGGTAGAGGTGCTGGTAGTTGTAGTTAGTTGAAGCAGCAGCTAGTAGTTATAGTACAGGTCATGGGAGTAGCATGATAATAGGAAGCCTTCTCCTCAGACCACCATCATTTGCTATCATATAGTTCAACAATCTCTCATCTTCTTACCTAGTTATACTCATAATCAATATCTGTCATATGTTTTATCTCATTTAATTTTCTCTCATCTCTGCTTTTTTCTTCTCCTTCTTTTTCAACTTTGAAAGTCTCCAATACCATTCTATGCAACTAACCCATAATCCTTTCTTGAATGCTTTTCCTTCTTTTCCTTAATTTCCTCGATCCAAGAGATCTCTCTATTCACGAAAAACATCTGCAGGCAGAATATTCTTACATGCAAAATGGATTGAAGACTTGAAAATGTGGCCTTTCTCAGCTTTGCTCGGATCATGCATATCAGAAACAAAGTGAACAAAGTTAATATTTTTTCTTATTATTTGACGTTAAGGTTTATTTTCAGACAGCAATCTTGTGTCTGTAAGTAATGAGCTCAAATGCTTTTAAGCAACTTGATTATAATCTATCAAAGCAACTGTGTGAGAGTTGGCAAAGAAGAATTACATAAACATTCAAAAATATGAAACTATATTGCTTTCGGTATATTAACACTATAATAGATGAGATGGGTTTTGGACAAGTAAAGAACTGGGTTACTCTATTTATCTTGGGACATTTAAAATTTTAATTCCCCTCTACTTTAAAGTCAAATATAATACATGGGACTTAAAGAAACAGTGAAGTTTTTTTTTGTCTTGTTGCTTTTTTTTTAATTGAAGCCTTCTGGAGAATGTGTATTCCACTCTCCACCTCCATTTTATAGATAAGTTTATTTCTAGCTCCCTATTTTATGCCTCACTATGTGATGTAGTTCCAATGAGTAGCGCGATATCTTATGCAGTCAAACCTAATCCCTAGTAACTACAGAGGATATATGGAGCTAAAGCCAAACAGAAAATAAGAGAAAGCACTTGTCTTCGCAGTCAAGGGAAAACGCTTGGGGTAGTGAAAATAGAGGTCAGGGCAACAGGAGGTGTAAATAGGCCCAAAAAGGAGATCCCATTATTTATGAAATACTTCTCTACATCAGTCATTGAACTAGCTGATTTGCAAATAATATCTTGTGTAATCTCTCCTCCATCAAACAAGAATACTAAGATGTAGAAATATTTTTCCCATTTTATAGATGTGAAAATTGAGTCTCAGGAAAGTTAAATAGCCCAAAGCCACAAAACTGTGGAGAGCTTTACTTTGAATCCAAATTTGTTTAGAAACCATTCTGCATTATGTCTAAAACTATTCCATACAGAAACAAAACATTACTCTTAAAAAATTCTACCACACGTCTACCTCAACTATAATCAGAAAAATGGAAATGGTGGGTGAAAAAAGGAACATGAATCCAAGGCAATGATTCAGCACTTTCCACATAAAGACTGGCTTGAAGAAGGGAAATAATTTCTATCTTGCTTTTCAGAGAAAGCAAGCACGCCAGAAGAAAATCACGTCTAGGATTTGATTAAGAAATAATTTAAGATTCTTCTAACCCCCAAGCCAATCTGTCCACAAGGTTTAGATGTTCCTCAAATAATATTATTTCTAATTACACATTACATTAATATCATGGCTAGTATTCAATAAAAGGTAAAAAAATAAATCAGTAATTGTTAATTCACAGGAGAAAAACCCTTGAAATACCTAGAATTTATTTGAATGTAACACAAATTGGAAATATTTCAAGGTTGGCCTTTATCTTAAGTCCTGATTTTGGCTATTTGACCTCTCTACTAATCAGAAAAATCACAAATTATGCCAATTTTTTTTTAAATTTTGGTAAAACTTAAGAGAGAATCCATGTTATTTATAAAAACAGTTGAGCAGCTGATAAGTAAGTTACATGGATTCAGCCCAGAGTTCACGAATTTTCTTAAGCAACAGAAAAGATGGGAAAATTATGGAATTTGAACCGAAGAACATATATTTTAATTTTAGAATATTGATTCATTGCAAATGAAAATGGAAGTCCCACTTTCCTCAGCTCAACTAAAATGGTTCCCCACAAAGATTCTGAGACCTTATTAACATCTTCTATCTTATGTAAATTAGAAGTTAATGAATATGGAAACCATTAGTCTTCACTTATGTTCTACAATTGAATCGATGCAATTGATTTTAAAGTTCAGAAGCACTCCACATTTCAGTAAAGCATATAGAGGCTTTTAAGACTCTGACTTAGCTCCATAAACAAGCCCATCAGATTGATAAGAATTCCCAGAAGAAATGAAACACAGCAATTACTGAGGTCAGAATTCCACATTTATGCCATAAAATCCTGCTTTTTTCATAACCTCAGTCCTGACCTATTGAGGAGAGAGGATAAGTTATGCAAAACAGAATATAATGAAGTTTGTGTGTTCAAATAACATAAAGTCTCTATTCTTGCATAAAATCACAAACATGCATGTGCGCGCACACACACCTACAGAAACAACTGTGTAGGAACTGGAACATGTTCAATAACTTGCATAAAACAAGTTGAATTTTCATTCGAGTCTGAGAAGAAATGTTATGGAATCATGTTCAATGGGGAGCCGGTAGCTCTTTCTGAATGATGATACTTTCTGCTCCCCCACTGGGACTTTGGGAGCTCTACACTTGCCTCACAGTGGTACGAGCCATGTGGTCACGTCCTATAAAGTCATCACTTTCTAAGGTCATCAGATATATGGAGAAAAGGGCAAGAAGCTTTCTTACTGAAGTCTTGAACCAGAAAGCCAGCAGGAGTGTACCATCAATTTAGTTCAAAAAAAAGAATGACTTAGTGTCTAATTTCAACAAGAGTTTCCACCAAATTAAGCCTCACTTTAAAGAAAAAGAGAGATTTCATTTGTAGTTTTCTCTTTTAATAGATGACATTGATTTTCCAAAACAGGTACTATTTCTCTGAAGTTTAATTAATTATCAAGAGGTAACAGTTCACAATTTTAAGCACTGCCGTCATCATTGGGTTGGTTTTCTAGTTCATCTGTTTTTTCTTTTGCCCCACTCTGTGGCACTGAGGAGTCTAAAGGGAGCAGTGAGTTAAATTTATGGAATTTGACCATCTGGCCATCTCAAAAAGAACTATAAATTATATATATGTATATATAAACTATAAAGAGGTTTTAGCTTCTATACTGTCTACAATACTTGCAGCAAAAACTGATGGAGAGAATTAGAAACATCAAAATATTTCTCCAGAGAAAAACCCATACTAGCCTATCAATAAGGATTATATGTACATATTAAAAATTTTTTTTCTCCTTTAACTGTCTTTATTCAATGTGAAGTTTCACTAGTACTAACATTTTAGTACTCATTTTGTACTAGTAAGAATCTATACTTGAAGCTACTAGCCATAAAGACTTCTTCAAATTTCCAAAGGGCCAGCTCCCCAGAAGTAGGGAGGAGGAAAAGTGCAATTATATGTGTTTCCAATATATGTGCCTAGCAAAAAGAAAAGCATTTCTACTATCTGCTTGTCCATAAATTTCTGACAATGACCAGGGCATTCGCATACACTCTGAACTCAAGTGTCTACAGACAGATTCCCTCTACCCTCCCAACTGTTGAGTCCCTGGTATTTGTTACTGCAAAACCAGGCTGCACCACTCGGATTAAAACCGCACGTCACTTTTCCCTTTCATTTCTGGCCAGCCGCCCAAAGCCACACAGCAGGTGCTGTCTCAGGAATGTCACCGTGTAATAAAAGTATTGTAACATAACACAAAGACAACGGTGTTCTCTCTGGATGCACTTTGCTTTTCTTGACAGATTTCATTCCTAATAAGATGGTGTCTTAAAGCTCAAGGCTGAAGACAGTATATACGTTTTATCATTCAAAAAACCCCACAAAGCCCACTCATATTAGTTTTGCTTGGGCAACGAACCCCAGTGTTGGGTGACAGGAATTAAGAAAGCAACTGCCAGCTGCTGTACCGCACAATGTTGAAGGAGGAGGGTTCAGGCAAAGTTCTCCACAAGGCAGCTTTTTGCCCTTCTTTGGTGCTTCGTAGAATGACACCTTAATTGCTTTTCTAAGTGGGTTATGCGGGAATGATTAAAAAAAAAACCTGCTTTAAGGGAGTCTGAGTGATTTAAGTGATTCAATTCAACTCAAGCGATTCAAGGGAGCACGAGAGCAGACAAGTTAAATTATGTAAACTAAAGGAATCAAAACCAGGACAGTAACAACTCAGATTAGACCCCACTACTCTAGGATCTAAAGATTTTGGGTTTAGGGACTAGATCCTGGGTGTGTTAATGTCGTGCTTTCCTGAAAAGTCATGAAGTTTGTGTTTTTGTGTTTTTTTTTTTTTTTAAAGCAGGGAGTGTGATTTCTTTTTTTGTTTTTAAAGATTTTATTTTTTTTCCTTTTTCTCCCCAAAGCCCCCCAGTACATAGTTGCATATTCTTCGTTGTGGGTCCTTCTAGTTGTGGCATGTGGGGCTCTGCCTCAGCGTGGTTTGATGAGCGGCACCCTATCCACGCTCAGGATTCGAACCAATGAAACACTGGGCCGCCGGCAGCGGAGCACGCGAACTTAACCACTCAGCCATGGGGCCAGCCCCATGAGGTTTGTGTTTTAATGATGCTCTTGTTGGGGCTGTGATTTGAAAACAGAAAGTGAATATCTGAAGAAAATATAAGTAGTTGGACTATTTGTCTTAGGAACAGATATCATATTTTAGCAAACTATATTATAGTGCATGTACCAGACACAGATCACACAGCCCTGAAATTCAAAGAGAAGAATTTTATTTTCAGGTAAAAATTGGCATGATTTGTTTTGACTTTCTTTGGTTGTCTTTGGGAGAAGATCCTTTATGGGACTGGGTCAAGGGCATAGTGAGTGATCCAATAATGCCTGTATACGAGATGCATTTTTATATGCATTCACATACATCTCAGGTCATATGCTCTTCTGAAAGCATTACTACTTCATGCAATAGATTTCAGAACATTGTCTATGGGAACTAAGTAGGTAACATTCTTAATGGAGAATATCATCATTACCTCCCAAGTTTATGTGAGTTATATCCCCAGTTATTTTTTCCTCTTTCAATGGGTAAAAAGAACTTAGGTAAAAATCACAATATGCTTTTGTAATAACTAGCCTCTTAAGCATCTGCCCTGCAGCTGTCTATCATTTTATGTTCCACATACGGCTAAAGTTGGTGAGAAGAAGACAGCACCTGCTATGCTCTAAGACTTTATATTCAATAGCTCATTGATCCTTTCAACTTTGTCAAATAATTGGTTTTATATTTTTAGATGAGGAAACTTAAGAGCAGAGCTGTTAGTAACTATTTGCATGTCACACAACTAACAGGTGTACAACCAGGATTTGAACCTAAGTCTGACACAAAAGCTTATGATCTCTACATTATAGGACACTTCCTTTAGCAGAAAATATGTATGCTAAGTTTCTCTCCTTAACATATTAATTATCCTACACTAGTACTCCTCATGTAAACTCTTCTCCTACTTTTGATTTTTCTTTAATTGAACTAAATTAAGCTAAATAAAACTCAGTGTCAAATGAATCTCAGAAGATTTGGAGATTGAATGGGAGTGGAAATCTTGCCAAGTTTAACAGCCCACTCTAAACTTTCTGGGCAGTTAGTTTACAGCACAGATTGAGTCTTTTCACATACAAGATTCCTTGTATGTGACAAGTTGTGATGTCCTGTATAGATGTAGAGAGGCACATAAAAGAATTCTTAGGACAACAAAGAGGTCATAACCAGGACCATATCAGGTAATTCTGTACACGTTACATATGCTCTATAAAGGCTTTTAAATTTGGTGTTGTCCATTTAATACGTCTGCATAATGTTTCTTTTTCTCAATCATTTCTCACTGAAAATTTCCTGACTTCAGTTATCCATAAATACTCTCCTTAAAAATCAATGTATACTCAGCATAGAGATGAAAAAATTAAGGAGTAGAAAGGGACTTGTAGTTTACAAAGAATTGGGATATATTTATGGGAGTTGGTAGGGTATATTTTTTTTATTATTTTGCAAGATATCTGGTAAACCCCAAACCCAGAACATTTCCTCTTTGTTCTATATTTAAATTTGGGCAGTAGTTTGATTTCAGCTACTTTTCTTCTTAAATTCTTTGGTTTGACAAACTGGGCTTTGTGTCCTACGACAACAGCTTTTCTCAAGAGATTTCTGGTACTTTCTGATTCTGGTTGGACTGGAAATACCACAATAACAACTTTCCTTATGGTATTTTGGCACTTCGACCATCAGGACCAGATGGTACACAGAAGTGCAGAGGAAGCACTGAATATGAATAATGATACATTTTAAAAAATCATCCAGTCTTCTCTAACTTTATTGCATTTCAGATGCAGGTTCATGCCAACTTACACTCTGATCTGAACACGTTCATCCATTTCCAATGGAGGAAAACTGGATGGCAGGGCTGTAGAATGGTTTAGATTTAGAACAATTCCTATTCTTGATTTTGCCCCATGAGACTCAGTTCCAACAGTTTATTTTAGACAAAGAGGCAGAGCCCTAAAATGTTGTCTTCAGAAGAAAGTGTAGGAAAGGCTACAGATGCAGTGCTAAACTTGAGTATCCAGCTTGAACAAAAGGAAAAAGCATCATCTTCATCCAACAAGTAGAATAACAATAGTGTGACTGTAGGTGAGCATTAAATTTGGTTACAAATGTGCCCAACAAATGCTCCCTATATTTGGTGCAATGCGTGCTGAGTTCTCTAAAAAGAAATGCAACTCAGATCTTAAATGTGGTGCATTATTTTTACACAAAGGAGGTTGAAATGTTGCGTTGGATGCTGCTGTTTGCGTAAGTTTGTGCGTATTCCTCATTATTTCTGATTCAGGATATGGGTTCTGGGAGAGTAAGAAAAATTCAACAGTGACCGATCCTCACTAACTCATTTATAAAAAATAATCGAGAAATATCTAAATTTAACTTCCTTTCCTGTTTGCACCTCTGCCAGAAGCGCTAAAAAGAAATAAAGTAGTTGGAAGTTAGGAAATAAGACTTAAGATGCAGTTAAACCAAAAAAAAAAACCAAAATCAAACAGGAGAGTGAGGTTAAATATTCAAACTCCTTTTTTCTAACATTTGTTTCTTGGCATATTAGATTCATTAGATGTTAATATCTTTGAGACATGCTGGGATAAACCAAATCAAGCAGGATTTTTGCTGGTTTCTTCTTACAATGTGTGTTGAGATGATCCAAGAGAATGATAAACTGGGTTGGTTTTCCAGAAATTATATGTCTGTGGAATCTTTTTTCCAAGGAGCCTCTTGCAAAACAAATGACACAATTTTTAAGGATTAAAAGGATAACCAGGGCCAGCCCGGTCGCGCAGCGGTTAAGTTCCCATGTTCCGCTTCTCGGAGGCCCAGGGTTCGCTCGGTCGGATCCCAGGTGTGGACATGGCACCGCTTGGCAAAAGCCATGCTGCGGTAGGCATCCTATGTATAAAGTACAGCAAGATGGGCATGGATGTTAGCTCAGGGCCAGTCTTTCTCAGCAAAAAGAGGAGGATTGGCAGTAGTTAGCTCAGGGCTAATCTTCCTCAAAAAAAAAAAAAAAAAAAAAGGATAACCAAGTTTTCAGGATAACCAACTTTTAAGGATTCTGAGGTCACATCCCATTTCCATGAAGCTACATGTTAAAAAGA
This sequence comes from Equus przewalskii, assembly GCF_037783145.1. Classification (NCBI taxonomy): domain Eukaryota; kingdom Metazoa; phylum Chordata; class Mammalia; order Perissodactyla; family Equidae; genus Equus; species Equus przewalskii. The sequence continues at coordinate 28,967,959 of NC_091855.1, forward strand.
CAGCCACATTTATAAATCCTGGGCAAACAAGTATTAAGAAAAGTTCTTCACTTGTTAGATGTTCAATAGTCCTTCAATGAGACATTTTTAAAAGATTCACATTCAGGATTAAGTCGGAGAGATGTAGTTATCTCGTACCCTCTGACAGAGATCTGAGTACAAGAATACAGAGTGAAAATCAAAAATTCACTAGTCAACAATAAAAGTAAAGAAGATAATCCAAAGTACCGTTGCTACACTATTCTAACTCAGGTGATCTTTGATAACTGCCTTCCAGAGTTATTGTTGGTCTTCCCCAAGGTTCCAGTTATTTAACACCACTTTAAATAAACAGAAAGTAGATTACTGCCTTCCTGTTTTTTAACTTTTTGGAATGATGGAGAAAAAGTAAAAGCAATCCTAATAAAATCTTCCAATAGTAATAGTGAAATTACTAGATTTCCTTGTAGTAATATTTGTTGTGACAACAGAAGCTTTAATTAACAGATTATCAAAAGTGAATGAATGCCTAAAAGGAAAGACATTTTCACTTTTAAATTTTTCTTGTCACTTTTCATTTCAAGCAACTAACAAAGTAAGTATTGCTAATGATCCAATACACATTAAGAAAAAACATCTGACTACCAAAAAAAAAATATCAACTATTTAGAGAATCTTAATCTCATATAATGAGAATCTGGTCCTGTCCCCACTGATGTTTTGATACTAAAGATATTTTACTATAGGTGTCTGGAAATATAATGTTTAATTGCTTCTGACTAGCTCTGGTGAAATGCTTTGACCATTCTTGAACTCAAAACAAAGACTTAAAAGTGGAGAGCTCTTTGTTGGAAGTTTATTAAAAATAACACTTTTATCTCAAGCATAATGTAGTTTAATAAAGCAATTATTTTACATGAGCAATTTTCCAAAAGAATTAAATACTAAAAAAACCAATAGAACTTTGCAGATTCTATTCAAGAAAAATAATTCATTATACGAGAAGGTCATGTAATTGATGCCTTTAAGAACAACCTCTTGACTGCTCCCTTATATGTCCAAGTGGACATGATTAGACATGACAAACTTTGGAGTCTCATTCTCTTGAGAACGGAAAATATGTCTCGAGCAGAATTCTCAACTTGAAAACTATTGACATTTTATGCCAGATAATTATTTGTTGTAAGAAGAAGTCGTGTGTTTAGCAGCATCCTTGGACCCTACCCACTAGATGTCGGTAACACTCTCTCCCAACAGTCGTGACAACAAAAACGTCTCCAGACATTGCCAAGTGCCCTCTGGAAGAAAAAATTTCCCCAGTTAAGAACTGTTGGTCTAATATATTCATGTCTCCCTGGACATGAATCTATAGAGAGTTAATTTATGGAGTTCTGGAAACAATTCCTATGTGCTTCCTGTCCCAGAGTTTACAGAAAAGGAGACTCTTGGAACACACTTGTAAGGATATTGACTTCTATCCACACTGAACTTCACTACTACATTGTTTGCAAGACTTGGTTGTCCCTGCTTCATAAGTTCATCACTGTATAAAAAGGATTTTCCATAACAACATTCCTGCACTCTTTAGCAATCCCTAAGAAAAGCGAAATTGTTTCATTTCTGAATAACAATGCACTCTAACGGGCAACTTCTTTGTTCTCTAGGTCTTTGGACAATTTATATGTTTTTTGAAAGTATTATTTGTACAGATTTTAAAGTTATAAATAGATTAAAGTCAACATACAATAGTCAACTTTGATCACATCCAGGTCACAGCCCATGTTTTTTCATGAGATCTTTAAGGTCCTCTGTTATCAAGACCTGGCTAACCCATAACATCATCTCTTTCAACACCTTATCTTACAAATCACACTCTAAAAACTGGGGTGTGGTTCAGGTCATGCCCAACTCTGCCTCATACTTGCTGCATTTGTTTCTGCCATTGCCTCTTCTAACACTAAGTTTTTTATCCTCTTTCCATTTCCTGACTAAGTTTTTAACAAATTTTAAATAAAATAAAGTTAATGTTTTTCCCAAAAACTTGATTAGATGCATGGCCTCACATATATGTCTTCTGAACAGAGCGGTAGCACTGAATCAAAGTGTATACATATTTCAAGATATATACAGAGGTCTTAAAAGTATCCCAGAATTATGTACATGTTTAAGACAGCAAATGAACCACGCACTGTGCTTTAAGTTGAACAACACAAATGCAAGAGGCAAAATGTTTGTGTGAATCAAAAATATTTCCTTCAATTACATAAAATTCAAGTATCACGCTTTCTAAATCAATTTTTTTTTTAGTTTTTCTTTGTTGGTTTACAATTTGAAACTACATATAGTTGATTCTTAGAAAATCATTTAGAGTTTTGAGGGAAAAAGTACTGACACGTAATTTTATAATTGTGTTTAAAAAGCAACAATAATCAAACAAACAGATATACTAAACCACTGCCATCATCTGACGTCACCAAGAAGTTTTACAGATATTTGGAACTGATAGATGAGAGAGAATTTCTAATATTTCTGTGTTTACATAACTTAAATCTGGAATATAAGGGTAAAATACAAATACACAGCAGCTGTGATCATTTAAGCTGTTTGCTGCTTTTGCTTTCTTTGTCTAATTCATGTATTCAAATGTTTTTGTAAACAAAATGATCACCCTGTAGCAGTTGGGTGACCAACCCACCCATGGTTGTTTTTTGAAATGGGACGGGTGGTGTATGGAGGTTTATGAGCTGCTTCTAAGAGGTGAACAGGGGTATGTGACTATTTTTCCATCTGTTCTTTTGTGATTTACACAGATTCCATGCAGATAAAGAGACGCTGCTACATCTGACGGAACTCCCTTAGCTGCGCTGTAAACAGCAGGGAAGGCCACCTGCTACTCTCCAACTTCTGTTACATCAAAGCAGCCTGGATGGCTCACCCTGATTGGCTGACAGCAGGTCTCCAATGGCAAATGCCTGCCCGATTCCACCAAAAGAAATTAGCAGACACCAGACCATGAAGTATCGCCCAAGCAGTTGTAAATTTGGGTGTGAGGGAAAGGCGATTATCTAGCTTTCATTCATGTATGTTTTAGAGTTCCTTATTTCTTTCAGTTACTTTTGGTAATTTAGTTTACTTTTAGAAGCTGTATCCATCTCCCTTTTATAGCTAGGGTATTGTGGAGTGCCACAGGATACTTTTAAAAATGAGGGAAAAGCATTTTAAAACAAGTGCTACAGTAATACGTTTTTCTTTTTCTGTTCTCATTTTCCTTATTTAATATTTATATTTATATGATTTATATTAATTGAACGTTTACCATCACCTGTATTATGACTTATCTGTTTTCAAAGTTTATGTACAAATTTCTTGCTAATAAACTTCAAGTGCCAGATTTAATTTCCAGTTCCAGGCTGGGTCCACTAAGTGCTGAAGAATAGGGACCCCTCCGTATCTTGAGTGCCTGACGCCTAACTTGGAGGGTATAAGAAATATTTATCAAAGAACTAAACTAATGGATAAATGAATGATTAACTATGATAATGAATAAATAAAATAATGGATAAATAACAACTAAATGGTGCATCTCTATAAGAGCACGCTTTGGTATCATAATTGCCCATCTACAGTATTCCATTTAAATCCAAACAATTATAACTGTCTGTGCACTGAAGGCTGGAATCTTAACAGAGACATGCCACTGTGCAGATGTTCCTGCCAAGTTCAAAGCATCCAGACCCCTAGAAGGAAAAACAGCTTTGTCTGTGTCACAGACGTTCCTCTGAATTCCTGAGCTGCCTCAGAACTGGCAGTGCCTGCCTGGGGCTGTGTATCAGCCCAGAGACGCTTTGGCAGAACAGCAGTGGCAGGTGCAGAGGCAGAAGGGTTGGAGGTGCCCTGGCAGAAGAGTGTGGGAAGAACTTGCTTAGTACCTGCCCTGGCACCCAGCTCACGCGCAATCCTTGCGGAGATGTGTTCATGAATAGCTGGAGAGCAAATGAGTCTGCGTCTAAAGGAGAGGAAGCAACAGCAACAAAAGAGGCTCAAATCCAATAAAGACAATTAAGAAAAGATCATTTAAATAAGAGAACAACTCAACACACTAAATGAACAGCCCGTTATTCCACTTGGAAATGGACTGTCTGGCAGCCTCTGAGATGGTTGTGGAATAGGAGCCCGGGGTCATGCATAGCTAGCTATTGAAAAATAGAAGGTCACAGGAGAGTTTTACAATTCTTAAAAGAAGTCTTCACTTTGCATTTTTGGAGAGCACACAAAGGTGGCCCAAGAGGAGGAAAGGAGTGGCACATTCTTGGAAATGGTTTCACCTACAGCCTGTGGCAAAGGGTCAGAGTGGAAAGAAATGGGCGGGTAGAGGAGCCCATGGATTTCAAACATATTAGGGCACTGAATTTAAGAGAGGAAGAGAAGGAACTGAGGGTGTCAAGCGCACTGATTCTCGTCCTCTACATAAATCCAAAGTCATAAAACTCTACTATTCCTAAGTGTCAAAACTCCTTGAATATATTTATTTGTTCTTAGTAATCCATTTTGAACATTCCAAGGAATAAAAAAATCAATTAAAACTTGCCAATATGTTTTTATTTTTCAATTAAAGGATAGCCAGGGAGAACAAATTCTCCCAGCCTGTTTACGGAGCTCCTTTCTTAACACAAATCAGATACTTGAATTTTTAACCTCATACTAAGCTGAGGATTTAAGGTCATGTGCTCCTTCAGGAGGAATGTGAGAGTTCCTGGACTAATCTGGTCCTTGGCAGTGGTCCCCTGCACCCCATGGAGATGCTGTGGTGTCTGGAACATCTGTTTATGTGATGGCCTCCTGCACCTGGAACAGCTCAGGGGGAGCTCAAAAGGGAACAATGAGCAGGGGCCGGACAGGAACTGAAGCAGGTCGAGGAGTCCCCATCGCCATCAGCACTGCTTATCTGCAAACACTTGGCCGACCATTACCACCTGAAAAGGTCCCTCTGTCCTCTTTGAAGAAGGAAATGCTGTCACAACCCATCAGTCACAAAAACGTTCCCAGGGAATTAGTGTATTTAACACATCAAATGGTAATTATAGAAAAAAGGAAATACCCTTTGATGCTCTAATATTCCTTCTCAGGACATTATCCGACTGATATGCTCATAGATGAGCTCAAAAGAATACGTTCAGGATGTTTATTACAGCATTGTTTGCAATGGCAAAAGGCTGGAAAGCAAAAATGACCATCAGCAGGAGGCTTAATTAAATTCTGGCCCCTCCATAGAGTGGAGTATTATGAAGCCATTAAAATAGGCAGACAGGAGTGCCACAGCTGCTGCTCTCAGAAGGATCTCTAAGACTGTTAGTTAAAAAAAACAGTGTGCATAATCTGTAAGGCTATACGTATATATGTATACAGAAATATTCTGGAAGGGCCCAACACAAGTTAGTGACTTTGGCCTCTGAGAAGAGGATGAGATGAGAGTGAGAATTTATATTTTATACCCTTTTGTAGTTTGAATTGTCTTTTACCTTGTGAATATATTGAAAAATAAAACAGTAAAAATGTAATCATAAGACTGGCCTTGTGAGTAGGCAGAAGAGCTGGCACTGCTTTTGGGGCCACAGCCTGGGGCAGTGGAAAGATCACGGCCTTGGGCTCTGCAGTCCTGGAGCCTTCAGGACTCTCCAGCGCACGATCCTCGGTAAAATACTACGGCTCTCTGAGCTTATGTTTCCTCACCTGCAGTACATGTATGGTTAAAAATACCTCTTTCCTTTGGATCCTGAAAATAAGTCAAACTACTAATTATTGAAAGTGAATCTTCTTACACTATTTTACTCATATAATTTTTCTCCTTTCTCTGCCAACCATTCTAGATTTATCTATCTCATCTCTGCCAGCATTTTGTCCTGAGTTACTTACCTGATAGTGTGACACAGCCTTTTATTCCCAAGGATGTGATTCCTGACATGCCTTGCCTTTGCCATCTGATGGTTGCTACAATTGACTGTTTATTCTTATCACTGGACACAGAAACTCCAAGAGATATCTGCAGGGATTCCTGTGTGTTGTGGACATGCCTTATTGTGTGGCCCAATGTGCGACACTCTCTCATGGTCATGAGAATTGGTTCCCACTGACAGTACAGTTACAAAGTTCTTTGCCTGATGAGAGGCCAATGGCATAAGAATTCCCACGTGGCCATACAGGAATTTCAGCTTTCACTTCAGTAGAAGCTTTCCAGCATCTTCTTGCTGAAGCAGGATCCCACTGAGGACAAGAAACTTATCCTGGCAAAGCTTCATGGGAATCACAAATTTCACAAGAGGGTCATAGAGAGGATGGTAAGAATGACCAGTCCATCTTCTTTTCATTAGTTCCCATTCTAGTTATTCGGGCACAGTATCACATGTTAGTTCTCAATTCAGCACAAATACCAGACATCAGTGCCACGTAGCTTTAGGAGTTATTCTTGAGCGGGCACCTTACCTGAGTTTTAAGAGGCCATTCTGCCACTCTGTTAGGCTGGCCTAGTCTGACTGAAGCAGTATATAAGCCCAGTGAATCTTGTCACACTTGCAGTACCAAAATCTGGGTGCTTTGGTTTGAGGCAGTCCTGTGTAGGGCACCATATCTATTTATCAGACATTCTGTAAGCCACTCAGAGAGTCGTGCAGGCAGAGGCACTGAGAAGAGGAATGACAAACTGACATCCACAGTGGGTATTGATTCTGGCACTAAAGAATCCTGTCCTCTCCAAGGTGGAAGCGTTCTGATATAATTAACTTGCTACTAAGCATCTGGCTTGACTGGTCTTCTTGAGGAATAGGGCCATTCAAGCGTTTAGGGTTAGTCTCTGCTGCAGGCACATTAGGCACCGAGCAGTGGCAGTAGCTAGCCAAGGCTTGATGGAAAGCAGCCCTCTCTGTTGGCCCATACAAGCACCTCATGGTCACTCTGTTCATGGGCTCACAGCACTATCACTGACCTGGCCTGGAAAAGAGACTGGCTGACAACCACAAGACAAATCCACCTGTCCATCTGGCTGTTGAGAACACCCTTCAAGGTGGACAATCTTCTCATCTTTGTCTTCAGTCTCTTTGGGGAAGAATTCAAAGAATATTCACTATATATTTGCAGAAGCATTGCAGGGGGTTTCCTCAAAAAGATGCAGCCTCCTCTTCAGTCAATGAGCTCTGGGTCTGTGAACACATTTAGATCTGGAAATCAGATGAAGGATGGTGACTTTTTACTCTGACAGCTAACATTGTCCTTCTACTTGGCAGTTTTTGATTTCTTTGGAATATAAAGGTCAAGCAACACTCTGACAGGCTGCCCATCTTTCTTGCACCAAGAACACCATGACCTATTAAACGTCACAACAGTTCCCTGAAGGTCACAGTCCTTATGCCATGGGGACCTGCTGTCTGTGACAGTAATTATGTCTACCTTGATTCTGACTGTTAAGTGCCACCACTTGGCCCCCGCCATTCAGGAATCCCATCATTTCCATTGATAGTAGCAATTCTAGTTCCATGATAGCTTCTCCTATTGTCACTACTGCCTACAGAGGAGAGTCACCACTGAACTTCTCAAGGATGCACCCCACCAGTACATTACTAACTGCCTTAGTGAAGGGAGTATCTTCTATAGAACATAGTTGAGTGGAATGTTCTCAAATCTTGTGTGGTAAATCTATTCTAACGTTACTGTCTTTCTTAGCCTCTGACTACTTTCTCAAGCCTATATCAAGATAGTTCCCATCTCTCCCTCTCATTTATTTGGGCGGCCATCATCAATTCTAAGCTTCGAGTAGCCACTCCAACAGACTATTAGGTGTTTTTGCCAGAATATTGAATCTCCAGTCATGGATGAGTTTCTCCATGACAATACATTCTCCCCTATCCCGGCTTATTTTCCATCCTTCCTAGTCCAGCGCCCTTAAGTTTCATTCCTATACCTGTTTTTGTTTGGACTGGCTTATGTTAGCTAGAAACTACAACTTCTTTATTGTGTAAGTAACTTCCTTCTGGAGCAAGAAATGTATGTTCTTGCCCATGCTGTGCTAAGACCTAAATGCTGGCTTTCAGATTGATGTCAAAGTGGGTGGGATGGCAAGGACAGATCTTGAGGTGGACAAGGTTAATCCTTAAGGCTTCAAGGGATGCCTCAAAGCAAGGGGAGGCTGCTCTCCTCTGGTAAAAGAAAGCCACTTATTATGCCAACCCAGAGGATTTAGGAAAACCCAGGTTTCAATATTTTCCTATCAACCATTCGTATACCCCTATGGGACTCTTCACTTTGACATAGAAGATTTGCCAGGTATGGGCATTCTGTCTCTTTTGCAAGTCTGCCACTCTTATAATTACATACTCATCGTGATTTTGAGGATAGTATGCCCAGCAATTGCAGGAAATTAACATGTCCTTAAAAGCTGTCATAGAGAAACATTGGCTTTCATAGCATAGTGAGAGTTGACAACTGACTACTATGACCCTATCATTATTACTAAGACTTTCGACTCAGTTAACAGAGATCAGCTCACTCCACAATTCTTACAATCATTATTGTCCTTATATATTCCAAGTAATACTCCTGTCACATCTCCCAATGTCTCACCTTCCTCTTGAACCTTGTACCAACTAACAGCAGATGAATGCCTGAGTAATGCATGTTGGGGGGGTTATAGACACCCCATTCATATCAGCAGCGAAGTGCTTATTGCTTGAATAATCCATCCCCAAAATCTGATGCTGAAGGTTTATTTACTAGAGTCACATCTGTGTGCCCACTTTTATAGCCAGTGTTCACTAAATGAGGAAAAAGGAAGTAAGGAAAGAGGGAAAGCCAATATTAGGTGCTGCCCCTACACACAACTAAGTGCTTAATCCTAAGGAACCCTCCTCTGAGAAGCCATATACACTGTATGTCAGGACAAGCAGCCCCAGAGAGGAAAGGAGAAAGAATTCATCAATCTGCTCCCAACTTCCATTGGACAAAAGTTCACCCCATAGAACCTTAAGTCCCTACACTTGCAGGTTGCGTATGCATGAGTGTAGAACTGGATACTGTGGTGTCTCAAGCCTTGGGGTCCAGTTAGGTGACTAGGCAATCTAGTATGCCTGGGACTGAGGGCTTTCCCAGAATAAGAGACTTGCAGTGCTAAAAGCAAGAAAGTCCCAGGCAAACCAGGACCAGTTGGTCACCCTCTCAGAAGGACATCCAGATGTAAGAGGAGAGTTACTTGAACAGAAAGTCTATTAGGTTGTGCTTGTGTGAAGTTAATCTGGTCATCTCAGAGGCAGCTGGAACAAAGACTAGTGAGGCTAAGAAGATATAAAGTGACATATAAAAAATGTCTGAAATGGTATTTTAATTTCTCCCACAAAATTGATTCAGCCCTTGAATAAAATAGTCCTGTTTTAATACATCTGTCTTGTTTCATTAAAATCTACTTTTCTTGTTTTATTCTCTTTAGGGCAATCAGATTCTTAATACATAGTATACTAGTAATGTCTTTATGCCTTTCCTCAATCAGCATGAATATTTTTTCATTCCTTTGCCTAATTTATGGCAAATCAAATTACAATAGAAACATTTAAAGTTTATTTTCCACGGCATTGAGAGGATAATATTATAGTCAGTGTGTCATCCTGATTAAACCTCGTAAATGGCTTTTTCAAGTAAAAAGAAGAAAAAGTAAAAGCTCTTGGCAAATGTAACCAGCAAAAACTTGAGAAGGCTGTGCCAGGGGGGCACTGCATAGCAGAGAGAATGGAACCCTGACCCTGCCCTTGCAGGACCATGGTTCAAGTTACAGTATATTTTATGTGCTTGTAAATGAAATCGTTGGAGGGTCTCATAGTACAGATCATATATGATTTGCAACATTTGGCACAACTTTTAATCTGTTCTGGAAATACATTACAAATGAACTAGGACCTCAAGAGTAAGGTCTCTCTTTCCAGGACAGGAAGTTAGCCATCTTAGAATTTATAGAGTTGAGGAAGTGCTGGGGAAGTGGCAAGCAACACTTGTTTCCCTTGGGGTACAGAAGGGAACACCACTAATCTCAATTTGCATTTTGGGGCTTTTTCTCACCTTTTTTAGTTTTCAGATTTTAGTTGTTGAAGAAACTAGGGTTTCTTAAGAATTGAAGTAAGATATGTAATTAAGGAAAATGTAGTATAGAAGAAATACGTGTGTTTTTTTTTACTTGTCTACTTTCCGAACATTGTACATGCACTGCTCAAAATCATAACCAGCTTTATGTCTTGTTTGTTTGTTTTTGAAAGGAAGATTGGCCCTGAGCTAACACCTGTTGCCAATCTTCCTCTCTTTGCTTGAGGAAGATTGTCCCTGAGCAAACATCTGTGCCAGTCTTCCTCTGTTTTATGTGGGACACCACCACAATGTGGCTTGGTGAGCAGTGCTAGGCCCATGCCCAGGATCCGAACCTATGAACCCCAGGCCACTGAAGCAAAGTGCGTGGATTTAACCACTTCGCCACCGGGCTGGCCCCTTTGTGTATGTTTTTAAAAAGTGAGATGATAGGTGATTTTTAAAATCTATATTGTTTTCTTTAACTCCTACTTTTCTTTCTAATATCCAACAAAAAATTCATAATAGTAACAGCAGACACTTCTTCAAGGATGGAAGCAGCCTGGTATTGTATAAAGAGCACAAGACTGGGTATATTTTATGCATTGAATTGTGTCCCTCAAAAAGAAATGTTGAGGCTCTAACCCCAGGTACCTACGAAGGTGACCTTACTGGAAATTGTTTTCGCAGATGTAATAAAGTTAAGATGAGGTCATACTGGCTTAGGATGGATCCGAAATCCAATGACAGGTGTCTTTGGAGTAACATCATGTCAAGACACAGGGACATGGAGACACACAGGGAGAATGGCATAGGATGACAGAGGCAGGGACTGGAGTGATGCAGCTGCAAGCCAAGGGCTCATGAGGATTGCCACAACCACCAGAAGCCAGGAGGAGGCAGGAAACAGATTCTCCCTTAGAACCTCTGGAAGGGAGTGACCCTGCCTACTCCTTCGTCTCAGACTTCTAGTCACCAGAACTATGAGAGACGAAATTTCTCCTGTTTTAAGCCACTTGGTTTGTAGTATTTCGGAAACGAATAGAGTATAAAACTCCGACTGCTACTAAAATACCTGCTTCTGAGCAGCATCGGGACCTTGGGTAGGTCCTAGCACTTTCTGGAACCTCGTTGTACTCACCTGTGAAGTGGCTGAAGTGCTTCAAATGAATCATCTATAGCATCCTTTCCAGTTCTAAGTTTTCTGCAATCTGTAAATTCAACATAAAGAAAATAAGATCTGTCCCTAGCTTAACTTTTCTGTTGCAAAAACTGAAACATTGGAATGCCAAGGAACATGGGTGCAGACAGTTTTTTTCTTTAAAAGAAAATTCCCTTTTTTTTGCTAGGAAAGATTCCTTATGAGCTAACATCTGTTGTCAATCTTCCCCTCTTTTTATTTTCCTCCTCAAAGCCCCAGTACATAGTTGTATATTCTAGTTGTAGGTCCTTCTAGTTCTTCTATGTGAGCTGCCACCACAGCATGGCTATTGACAGATGAGAGGTGGGGTTCTGTGCCCAGAAACTGAACCCAGGATGCCAAAGCAGAGTACACTGAACTTTAACCACTAGGCCATCATGGCTGGCTCCAGACAGCTTTTGAACAGATCTGTGAGGATGTAAATTCCCATGGCACAAAATTTGGCTATTTTATTCATTGTTTCCTTGGTGCCTAGAACATTGCCCAGTATATACTAGGCGCTGATGTATTTATTTATTTTTGAATAAATAAAGGTATCAATGAATGAATAAGTCTGTGTTCAGTTTTTTTTGGTGTGACTATTGATTCATTGACTCTTTCCCAAGTTTGACTGTCATAGTGGTTTGTTAAGTTCTTAGGCATCAGGTTAAAAAGAAGGGTTATTAGAGATAAAAATAGACAGTAATTCCTAGGAATTTATTCTCTTATCTCAAATAATCCTGCTTTAGTCATAACATTTTTTGTCAAGTTCTAGAGGCAAACATAGTCTTAATTTCTCCTGAACTGGTAGGCTTTAATGCAGAAGCATTTCCACTAAACAATGATAATGAAGGAACGTAATTAGTTTGAAAACATTCACCCCTCTTTGTGAGAAAACCCTTAATTTCTAAGCAGATAACTGCAATTCCATAACAATTACTCATTCAATGCTTGAAACATACCTAAGCAAAATGCATGGAAGATCACCGAGTCTAAGCACAGATTAAGTTGAAAACCGTGTGTTCTTGTCTCAAACAGAAACTCACCAAGTAGGGCCTTCCAGTCTGCAGCCCACCAACTTTAGGAGAGAGGTCCATGGGTCAATGCGTTTTTTTTGTGTATGGAGACAGGTGAGGAAGTGCTCGCATTGGGTGCTAAACTCTGGGAAAACCACAATCACTTCCTTTGTCATATACAAAAGAAAAGGGTATATACAAGGCTATCTCTAAGGGAAGTTTTATCTCACATTCCAGAAACTGCATTAGACTCTCGTGCAGTGTTCACAGAATTGCGCTCTCCCCATGCTTCATTCTATTTGCAGAAATGGCTCTCTCCCCAGATGCCACGCTTTGGGACCAGAGACTCTGGTCCTCCTCGTAAGTGGGTACTTCATGCCTCTGGAGACATGTTCCACACAGAGAAGACTCTCCCCTGTCACCCTGCCCATTTTCCAGACCATTTTCCTCTCTGTGAGTAACAGGGCTGTCTTGACTTCTGAATATTTCTCCCAGTGCAGACTAACAAGCCAGCATAAAGTTTTCAGGGCAAAAATGCTGGTGTACTGCCTTGATTTCCCAAGTCTAACATTATGAGAAAGTCATTTCTGCTGTTGAGCTTTCAAAGAATTAAGTGATCTCTATATGAAGAGGCGCATCTGCTTAGCTAAAATATTCCATAATTGTGTGCGGTCTCACGATTCTCACTGAGGTATGAAGCTATTATAATAGGATTCCTGTTAACAACAAAACTGGGTGCCATCCTTCACTCTGAAGGTGACATCTGTGACTCTCTCTCCCTCACTCAGCATCCACAGGGAAACACCTCAGCACCAGCGACCTGTGAAAAGTAGCACAATACCAGACCTCAATCTGCCTTCCAACTGCCCGTCGGAGGTTTCACTTTATAAAATGGTACCAGACAAATGTGAGGAAAAAACCAATAACCTCTCCCAAAGAAATACAGCATTACAAACTTGCCTTGCCAAGAAATCCTCCAAGTTAACTTTCATATTTAAATATTTACTTCAAAATGGTGTTTTTAAAAGAGATATAAGGAGAAGAGCTAGAGGAACCCAGCATTTAGCATGCCTTGCAGGTGTCAGTTGAAGTTGCGTGTAAGTGTGTGTGTGTGTGTATCTATATATTTGTGTGTATAAGTGTGTTCAGGAATGGGGCCCGGGAATCTTTCACTTAAAATAAATGAATGTGCATTCACATATATTTTTTAACCATCACAATAATCCTGAGAGCACAGTTTAACAGTTGCACTTTATAGATGAATAAACTGAGAATCAGAGAAACAAAACCAAGTGACAGAGGCGAAAGGAAAGAATCAAGATTTAGTGGTCTGAATTGACTTTATCCCACTGCCATGTACATCTCTGAAGCACTCAAACGAGTTCTGAAAAGAAAAATGCTTGGCCAACACTGACTCAATTCAGGTCTGTATCTCTCCTTCCCTGAAATTAATATTCCAATAAGATAGAAAATAAAACGCTCATGCCATACTCTTGATGAGGGGATATCTTTGGGTCAAAAACAATGAAACAAAAGCCAACATTCTCTTCTTAATTAGTCTTAAGCAATATACATATTTATCAAGTACTTCTTACAAAACAGTAGCCTACGCTTTCTAGATCACTCTTGAAATGTAGAATAATTATTTAATGACTATAGGTCAGTGCTTTGCAATCTGATTGAAAGCAGATCATGCCAAAGGTTTTTATAAAAGACAAATAATTATTGTGCTCCTACGATGGGTGAGGCACTATCCCGGATTCTGTGGATTCAACAGTGAACAAGACAAAGACTCTCATCTCATGGTCTTAAATTCTAAAGAGAAAGAGAGAGATAAAAAAAAAAAAAAGAAGCATAAATTCATTTCAGGTCATGATAATTGATGTAGTGTAAATAAATCAGGACAAGAAGATAGAAAGCAGAGGAGAGACAATTAGAGAAGGCATCTTTAAATGATGTGTGAACAGAGAGCTGGATGAAGTATACAAGCAAGTCACGTGGACTTCCTGGGGAAGACACTCCAAGAAGAGAAAGCAGCCATTGCAAAGACCTTGACTTGGCATATTGAGAACCGGCAATGTGGTCCTTATTACTGGAATCCCAACAGTGAAAGGGAGGCTGGTAGGAAATAAGAATGGAGAGAAGAGCAGATCACCTGGGTCCTTCTGCGCCAGATCATGGAAGGAAGGAGAGCAGTTGGGAGATTGGTATTCCTGGAAAAAGAAAATGGCAGTTTTGACTAGGGTGGTGGCAGCAGAGGTGGTGAGAAGTGGTTATGTTCAGATATGTTTTGAAGGTAGAGGTACAAATTTAGTCGTGCTTTGGATGTGAGGTTTGAGAAAAATAGAGAGGGTAACTCCTAGTTATCAGAATGAGCAACTAGGCAAATGCTTGTGGTTTTTAACCTCGATGGGCATCCTGAGTAAGAAAGAGGTTTGGGAGGTGTATTTGGTGATAGAGTTTGGAGGGCGACCAAGAATTCTACTCTGGAGCTGGGAAGGCTGAGATGTTTACTGGATTTTCAAATGGAGCTATTAAATAGGCTATTCACAGAGGACTCTGGAATTCTCTATTGAGTACAGTTAGTCTTGGGAGTGTCCTAGGAATCTGTTTTTTAAAAAAATCTCATAGGTTTGGAACCACGGGTGCAGCAAATTCCTAAACGTGGTGACTCCCAGCATGCAGTCCTAGAAAGATTCTTTTTTTTCCCCCTTATAAATTTGCCCGAAGGAAATCTATTTTTTCTTATAAATTTGCCTGAGGGCAATGTAATTTTTTTAAACCTTAATTCCAAGATTTAATTATATCTTCCTGAACATTAGCTTGCTGTTTGTTGGATTTTATTTATTTACGTACTGGATCTGGCAGCACTCATGATTAGTTTAGGCTGCCTCGGATCAGGATGCTTTGGTTTATTTATGCAATACCATTCTTCTGTCAGTAATAACAGAATAAATCCAAGACTTATTTGTTGAGTGTGTGGGTGTGTGTTTCCAAGAAGCAGAGATACAGTGGTCTTTTTTAAAGACAGAATTAAAAGGCGTATGCTGCCAGTTTAACAGAGTCTTCTGAAATGATCTCCAAGCTTAGAGATCCAAAAATTTTAAACTTTATGGATCTGGCCTTGCAAATAGTTTTCCAAACACATTTGGCCAATAAATTTCATCTGGCTTGAGAAATATGCGTTGGCTCTGTCCATATTTACTCATATGACTCTATGTCACTCCTTATCTTGCCATGGACCACATGCAAAATGATAACTACAATTATGAACCAAATAACTTTCCAAGGAAAATATAAATAAATGTAGTCATGACACATATCTTTTTGATGGAATTTAATGGATGGATACGTTGCTTCTGCTTGACTATCCTTAGGCTTAAGGACTTTGTGATATTTGTTTTTATATCTATATATTGTATCTAGACTTTAGGATTGTAGTTAAAGCTGATAATTACAAAATTGTTTACACAGCTAGAATACAAATAATTATGCTTATTAAGCACTGTAACAAGATAGAAACGAGGAAATGAGGTTCTGTTCATTCTAATGCTAGATACAATGTAGGTGATTAATTCTGCAAAAAACGAGACAACAGGCCCAAAATGGAGTCACTTATGCTGAGCCCACATCACCAAACTGAGACGAGACTTAATTACAGTGTCAGCTCTCCCAGAAATGGAATCTTAAGCCAGTCCATCAGGAATCTCCTAATCAGCACATGTGAGGGAACCTGCCTGATAGACCTCTGCCATCCTCTAAGGGAAGTGACCTTGCCACAACCAAGCTGCTTTTTGCCTAGTATGACTTCCTGTTCTCACTTACTTCTGCCTATAAAAGTTCTTCATTTTGTACAACTCCTCAGAGTTCCTTTCTATCTGTTAGGTTCAACGCTGCTCAATTCACAAGTCAATGAATAGTCAGCCCTGGCAGTCTAGTGGTTACAATTCAGTGCTCTCATGAATCATTGAATAAAGCCAGTAAGATCTTTATAATTTGCTCAGCTGAACTTTGTTTTTTTAACAATCCTAATTTGTGGTAGGCCAGGGAAACAAAAACTGAGGTTGGATGGCAAATGAGGTAAGCAAGGGTAGAACCTTAGTATCCTTAATATTCTCCCTCCTCTGTCTGCTCTAGTAAAACAACCCCTCCTTCCTGTCCCCAACAGCCCCTCCCCTAAGAACTGAGGGACTCCAGCTCTCACTTGTTTCAGTTAGAAATGACTATGCCACAGCAATGATATCTGTGGAATAAATCAGTATGCAATCATAATTTAAGGAGCTAGTCATGGTTTTATCACAAGAAAATGATTTCAACCTTCTGATTGCATACACAGCTGCACAGCTGAGATTCTTGGATTCATAACAGAGCAAGTGACCCACAAAACGTCTTCAGGATAGAAATTCCTTGTATGACGATGTTTTAGCCATAATAAAAAAAAAAATCCCAATGGTATTTCAAGTAGAGATTTGGGGGCAAATTGGAGAGTATGGAAAAGAAAGAGGACAGTAAGAAGCATTTTGAAGTCCTATTCTTAACTAAAGTTAGCGGAACTCTAAAGGGAGAAATTTCTAGCAACCCAATAATAAGAGAGCCTTAACAGACATTGACGATACAAGTCATCTTCCTGTTGAAGTAGGCCAATCGAGAGCACAGTTCAACAGTACAGTCCATCTGTCTATTTATATTTAATTAGATTGTAAGTTTCTATTCAGCCTCTAGCTTATTAGTTTGATTTCGTCTTTTCTTAACCATGCCTGCATCCTGGGAGCAGTGAGATATTTATATCCGCTCCTTCCTCTAATTTTGAAATATGTCCTCAATAATAAGAATAATGGAGAATGCAGTATTCTTTCAGAATTCTGCTTTGCCCAAAACTCCCACTGGAAGACTTGTTAGAAGAAACATCAGCTAAGGAGCCAAAGGGATCTTAAATTTAGTGATTTTTGTTCTTCTCAAATTGGATTGATTTTAGTGCTCAGGAAAGGAAAGTATTTCAGCAATTTGAATGTACAGTGAGCACAGGCTATGCTTCCCCCTTCTCACCCTGTTCTTGAGCTTCAACTTTGACCTGTAAATCTCTTTACATCTGGATTACTAAGCAATTGTACTAACAGACCCCAATGTCCAATAGGCACAGCTTCTCTTGATTTCCCTCTGATTTGACCATGCCTTTCACCACATGCCCAAACTTGGGTCACAATAGAAGCAAGGGTTAAAGAGGAATAGCTATTTGGAACTCTCTTCTTAAAAAAAGCAAACTTATTTTCACTTTCCCTTTCTAGGACACATCCGTCTCCACAGTCTTCTAGAGATTCTATTCCAATTCACACTTCAAATTGCAAATTTATACTCAAGAGTGAGTATCTATCACAATAACTGTTGCTTCCTCCATTCCTCACCATCTCCATGTGTCTGCTGTTAGCTGGCCAGAAGGCCAAGCTCAGCAACTGAATGAGTGAGAGCAAAATAGACTGAAAGATGACATCAGCATCAGATCTCCAGCACCGGATGTGTTACTAAATCATTGAACATATTTGAGCAAACTATTTCCCTTCTTTGTCAAAAGGAGATGCTATTTATACACAGGTTTTTCTTTTTTTTTTTTTGCATGTTAGGAAGAAGGGTAAAATCTGAAGTATTTATTCCTTGCTATTCTTTTAGCAAACATTTCTTTCTTTTGAGGCTGCTAAGTTTGCTGCATTATGCTAAGTGCAGAGAACACAAGACAGATAGTGCATAGACGCAGTTCCCTCTGAGTTTAGAGCCTATTTGTAAAAAATACATATACATATATAATGATAAAACAAGGTGTACAGTGTGGGTATTGTTCTGGGGCAGGAAATGAGGACGTCCTATGATGAAGTGCTGTGGAAGTAACATAAGAGGAAAGTCACTTAGATTTGGGGACTTTGAGAGAATCTTTGGAGAAGGTATCATTTGAGCTGGGTTTGATCCATAGGTATTACTAAATTTGGTGGAAATAGAGAAGAAACAGCAGGAAGAAATGCAGAGTTTGGAAAATACAAAATATGATTCAGGAACAACAAATAATAGTCATAGTAACACTGATCAAATCTTGACTATGCACTAGGAATTAATCTAAGCTCTTTGTGAATATGAACTATTTGATCCTTATAAAGACACTGGATAGATGCCATCATTATCATCCCTGTTTTAGAGATTAAGAATGTGATACACAGAAAATTTAACTAGCTTGTCTAGGACACTCAGCTAGTGAGATGGAAAATAAGAGTTTGGATTTAGGCAATGTGATGCCAAGACCCACATTCTAAACAACATCTCCATAGGGTCATATTAGACTCACATATGGTAATAATTAAGGGAAATGTATGAAGGAGAGTAAAGGGAATAAGGCCACAACAAAACTTTCAAGAAAAGGATGGAAGGTCTCAATACTTGGGCTAAGGATTTGGAATTTTAAAAATAGATAACAATAAAGTTATTTGATACTTTTGATGAGAACAGCACCATATCATTGGGCTTATATTATCGAGTATAAACAAATGCTTAGTATTCTTTGGGTTGCAAAAAGCAGAAATTGGCTCTAGCTACCCTCAGAGAAAAACAATAAAGATTTGAAAAGCCAAGCCTAGAAAGAGCAGGAGCCAGACAGGTTAGGTCATCTCCACTGGTGACCTTCATTGGTGCAATTTCTCATATAGGAGCCACTCATGAAAAATGGCAGCCACTAGTGCCTCACAATTGTGATGTCATTGTCCAATTTTAAGTACCCGGGAGATTTTACTTAGTGGCCCCAGTTTGGGTCAACAGTCTATATGTGGGCCACAAACCATGTCTGGCTCAGAGTCCAAAGACACACTGTAGGAACATGTCAGTGTTTCACGACCAGTTCTTAAAGCAGGGAAGATGATGAAGAGCTGGGAAGATGTACCAACACTAACACTTAAAGATTTTAAAAGCCTCAACGTGGAGAACAAATTATAAAAAGGGGATACTGGAAGTGAGGAGACCACTCACTTTTCAACGGTGATGATCTTAGAGTTAGGTAACAAGTGTGTACATTAGGATAATGGATGCTGAAATGGAAAATACAAAAGTGTGTAATGATAGTGGAGCAGAGATTAGGAAAAAATGACAAGTCAACGGTCATGCTGAAGTTTTGAGCCCAAATGACGTAGATGTTTTTATACACTTCATATACTTCAGTTCTAGCTGTTCAAACTCAGCCAGAACTCACAGGCATCACACTGGGGAGATTAACAGCGCTCATGCAAGTGTTTACTTGCTGAAACTTCCTTCCTGACATTCTTTGCATGTGTTACTTAAAGTTGACATAAATTTCAACGTATACATGTCATATTTTATATAAATTTCAGCTATAACAGTCTTTTCAAATTCTCTAACTGTAAGTCCTATTTGGGTCAGATGAGAGAATTTATAGTATATTAAGAATATCAGTACAGATATTAATGTTTTTAAGTTCCCTCTATAAGTGGGATGCAGTGAAAGGTACTGGAAATCAAAATATATGAGAAAATGTCTACCCTCAAGTGACTTGCAGTCTGGAAAGGAATCAGGACATAAAAAATAAATTGTGAGCCTCATCACTAAGAAAGACAATATGTGGTGCATCAATTTGGAGGCGTCAGGATATAGTTTGTAGAATAGTCAGGAAACAGTTTGTAAGGGAGAAAGGATTGGAACTAGGTCTTATGAGAGAGATTTCAACGAGATTCAGATATGCGTGTAAGATCGCTAGATCACTATTGGTATAGGAGTTGACATAGGGAAGTCTTGAATAATAATACTAGAGATAGAAACTGACACTGGGTCCTTTCTGTGTGCTGTGGACAGTGAGAGATGCTTCTCTAAGTCAAGCCATTTAATTATCCCTCTAATTCCCAATGAAGATGTGGTTTATCTTCTCTATTTCACAGATAATGAAACTAAGTGAGAAGGAAAATATTTTGTTCAGATCGGAAAGCCAGTGAGTGTCAGAACCCAAATGGTACCAAGCCATGTTTTTTGGGCTCTACCACCTGTCTTCCCAAATAAGAGACTAACTAAAATGAGCTCTACTTTCCATTGTCCAGCTTTTCCTTTTTGGCTTTCTAACAACTTTTCAGATATACTTCTTCCTTATCCCATCCTAACCCTCCAAATTTTTGTGGTTTTTTTTGAGGAAGCTTAGCTCTGAGCTACCTGCTGCCAATCTTCCTCTTTTTGCTGAGGAAGACTGGTCCTGAGCTAACATCCGTGCTCATCTTCCTCTACTTTATATGTGGGACGCCTACCACAGCATGGCTTGCCAAATGGTGCCATGTCTGCACCAAGGATCTGAACCGGTGAACCCCGGGCTGCCGAAGCAGAACGTGCGCACTTAACTGCTGTGCCACCGGGCCAGCCTCAACCCTCCAAATTTTCAACTGCAAACATCTATCTAACTCAGATATCTCCTGTTTGACTAAGGTTCCAATTTTCAAGTCAATATCTTTAGCTGCAGGCTCTCTCCCCAGTTCCAAACCTACATTTCCAATTGTCCACTGGATATTTTTATCTCTCTATCATATTTGCATAAGTTCCCAGTAATTGGTACCTAATAGTTTATCTTCCTCTTAGAAACTCCTTCTTGCCTGACTCAGTTATTTCTACTAAAGGTCCCTATAACCCAGGCCCCCAAAATCAATCAAGTTGGCATCTTCCTTCTCTTTTATCCTCTTAGACTTAATAAATTAACAAATCATCTGCAAAATCCATCCTCATATTTCATCATCCTTGTAATTCTCATTAGTTCCCATTATCACTTCCTAATCCTATCCATCTAGTTTCATTTGTTTAAGGGCCGTTGAGATAGCTGTCCCTGTGCCCTTAAGTGAATCTTTCCTATTGTCCACCTAAGTGAATCACTCCTATTGTCTCCTATTGTCCTATTGTCCAGCATCCTGTTTCTGTCCAACACTTTGCACAATCTGAGATTGTTTGATTTACTTGTTTTATCTGGCTCTATACTAAAATATAACCTTTGTTAAAGAAGAGATCTCTTCATTCTGCCACCATGTCCTTCTCAATGTCTATCACAGGAGATGTGCTCAATAAATACAGGCAAGTAAATGGTCTTCCCAAGCCTCTACTTCCCAGCCCTCTCCACTCCAATCCCTCCTATAGCCAGCAGTCAAAGGAATATTCTTTAAGTGCAGTTCTAAGTTATTTTTCTAGCCAAAACATCTAGCATTTACCTATTGCCTCTTAAATAAAGTATTTACTACTAATTCTAGCATCCAAGATCATAAGGTCCCCTACAACGCCCACACAAACTAGATTTCTATGCACATCTTCCCTTATTCACTTTGTCCCTAAATCAAATGTGTTACTTCTGTGACTGCTCACAATTGCTGCTTAATTTTCTGCCTCTGTGGCTTGTGTGTGTTTGGGGCCACCTTCCAGAATGTTCTGTGCCTGTATCAGTCAGCTTAAACTACGTATTTGGTCTAGTAACAAATAGCCCCCAAACATTAATGTTTTAAAACAACAAAGCTCTATTTCTCACTCACATCCATGCTCATCATTTTTTGCCTGTGGCTTTGTTTCATGTCCCCTTCATTCTCAGTACAAGGCTAATAGAGCAACTCCAATCTAGAACACAGCAGTCTTTTGGCAGAAGGAAAAGAGAGCTAGTGGGACCATGTGATGGCTCTTAGAACTTCTTCTTGGAAATGGCACACATTTTATTAACTAGAGCAAGTTATTTGATGAAATCCGACATCACTGAGTTGGGAAGTATAGTTATTCTGCATGTACTGACCCAACAGGGAGAGGCAGTGAATGTTTTTATGATAACACTATCTACTACACTGTTCTAACTCTATCATCAAAATGCTAATTATCCAGAAAGACTCATATCACTAAGACAATTTTCCAGATTCTCTCAGTCAAAAATACTTTGAAAACACCAAACGTTTTACTTGAATCTCTCTTTTAATCTTTATTTTTCTCTATTTTTCTTATGTCACTCCTCCTCAAAATTCTTCACGTAGATTGCAAGTTCTGCTAGATCCAGGAGCCACGGCAAGTATCACTTAGCACAGTGCCTCGTAATTGCAGACGTTAACAAAAGCTTATTGAATTTCATTGATTTTATCTTTTAAGAAATAAAGGAACATTGAATATTTTTATGCTGAGAAGAATATGGACAAAATATGTTTCAAGCTGATTGATGTAATAACTGGGAGAATATTTGCTTTTTCAAGCATTTGGCTTATTTTATTTGGCAAATTTCCACAATATATAGGGCACATAGAGCTAATTATCTTCCTTACTTTGGTCCCAGCAGATCAGAAATCCTAAAATTACTGTAATCTATGTGTTTTCCAAAGCACTTATCTTGACCCACATTGAGGCAGTACAGCAAAGGTAAAGTTTATGTGGCAATGACAATTCCGTTGGTAACAAAGTAAAAATGAAACTAAATATTACACCCAAATCTTTGAGTTTAGGGTTGTGCATCACTGTCTGTGTATGTCTAACATCTAGTGTCAAGCTGAAAAAAATAGTGCCTAACAATCGTTCAATGAACAAATGAATGACTGATTGAATGAATAAACAAATGAGGAAAAATTAATGTGTTCACAAAAAAAATTTGGTAATAATAAATTGCTTATTAACAGATGTACTTAAATATAGGAGCCATTGCAAATGTGGTCTTGTATCAAATATCAGACCTAGTTAAGTACTCTACAAATGAAGTTCAAAAAAAGATTCTATCCTAGAAAAATATGGAAACTTTAGATAGAGCTATTTCTTATTTGACAGTGTAGTCAAGATAATAGTTATTCTTTCCAAGAATACCATTATGCACACATAAACATATCCACATCTATTAGGGTTTATGATGTATTTCTTAAAAGTATTTATTTTATGAAAGAAAAACAAAACAATAGAACAGACAACTTCAAGCTGTTTTTATGGGGTCTTCTTTAACCAACCGAACCTGAGTAATATATATTATGGCTTCCATTTCACTGTCAATGTCTGTAACTTAGTAAAAATTAATAATGTATTCATTTTATGTTGCCATACACTACACCACCAGCAGTGCTGTGAATGACCTAAGCTAGTAAAATCAAACATTTCAGAGACTGTTATACTTGAATAGAACAATTCATGTAAAGCAGATGAATTCCAGGTTTTCAATCAGAAACAGAACAATGGTCAGGAAAACTGCCAAGCCCCAAACTCATAAACACTAGGTCAAAACAATAATAAAAACATTGTCTCACTGTATTCATAAAACGAAAAGCTGTCTGTAGAAAATTCTTGTTTGAAACCTTTGTGACTATCAAGGGTTTCATTTTCCTCTTAAACAGTCAGTTTCTTATTTAAAGCTCCTGCATTAAGTGAGTATGTTCAGTCAGAGAGAATAAGACTAGATATAAATGCTAGTTTTATTTACTCAACTTTTTCTCCTTTGAATAATTCAAACCACAAAAACTATAAGTAAATTACTGGGAAAGTATTTCTGTTTTACTGCATGCAACTGCTAAACTGTAAAAGCCAAAGTGATATCAATTTTATTATTGAAAAATATAACATCCGAATATGGCCTACACACAAGCAATTTCCAAGACATCAGATGAAACCAGATCCCATGGGAGTGTTTGCCAAACAAGTTCGATTGAGCTCTTAACACTTTTGACAACCAAGTTGTATCAATATATTTATATCTGTGATTAGAGTCCTGTAGAACAACTCCTAACGTATAACAACAATAATAATGATTAAAATTTATTGAGCATTTACTATAGGCCAGGCACACCTCCATGTTCTTGATGTGTTTTATTTCATTTAACCTCATAATATGCTTCTTAAATAGGAGTTAATGGACAAGAAAACTAAGGCACGATTTGGTTAAAAATCTCGTGTAAGTTCATGCAGCCAGTTAGCAATGGAGCCAACATTTGAATCCAGGCAAGCTGACTCCAGAGGGTGCATTCTTAACCACAACACTGCATTTATAAGCCTTGCTGCCTCTGTGTTGGATAAGTAATTTAGAAGTTCCATATCAAATATTCACATTGCAGTTTAGAAACACATATTATGCCAACGATGGAGGCCGCTAAATCCTTGTAATCCCAGTCACAGGAGTACCATCCAATACGCCAACATGATGTGAAAAACATAAAGAAAGAAAACTTTATGAATATTGATTCACTTTCTCACTAATCTGTGCATCAATTATTTATGAAGCACTTACTGTGTGCCAGCGCTTAGACATTGTATTAGTTTTCTATTGCTGCTGTAACAAATTACTCCAAAATTAGTGACTTATGACAACATGAATTTCTTCTCTTACAATTCTGGAGGTCAGAAGTCCAAAATCAAGGTGTAAGCAGAGCTTCATTCCCTCTGGATGCTTTGAGAGAGAATCCATTTCCTTGACTTTTCCAGCTTCTAGAGAAGACTCCTGCATTCTTTGGCTTCTGGCTCTTTCTCTTATCTTTGAAGTGTATTATTCCAAACTCTGGTTTCACTGTCACATCTTTTTCTGATTTTGACCTTATTGCCTCTCTCTTACAAGGATTCTTCTGATTACATTGGACCTACCTGGATAATTCAGGATAATTTGCTCCTCTCAAGATTCTTAACCTACAGCAGCAAAGTTCCATGGAAGGCAACATATATTTTTAGATCCTGGAGATTAGAATATGGACATCTTTGAGGGAGCCTTATGGTGTGAGGGCAGAAAGCCCACATATTACCCTGGAGACTTTGGAGGAACTATCGAAGAATGTATATAGAGAGACACAATCTGATTTTAGAAAGAGTATTTTAGCAGCTCTGAAAAGAAAAGCTATTGGTATAATCCTTTTGAAAATATTCAAAGCTTGCATTAACATAGTGGAAGTAAAGAGGGAGAGAAGGGCAGTGATCTGAAGAACATCCAGAAAGTAGAATCCACTCGGACACAGTGAATATCTGGAAATAATCATTTTCCTTTTGGATCTGCCAGAGATAAATGCTATACTGTATAAGTGGCTTTTAAGCTTTGAATAAAATACACCTTCATCACATTTTTAATTTAGGATAATGTAGAAGATGCCATGTGGCACAGTTATGGGGAAGAATCCCAATAGTGTATCCATTTCCTGTAGAATAACATCAATCACCTATCCTCAATTGAAACAAAAGTTAACTATTCCCACTTATTCATAGACGCTATCTGGCATAACTATTCAGAATCACTTGATGATATTAGATCTAAAATTCAACAGTAGGATATTAATTGGTTCCTGGCCTTAGAGAAAATTTTCTTTTTATCCAAAGTGATACATTCCAAGACGATATATTGCTAGACTTGTATGAATTAACTCCATTTAATATACCAACACCTGCTTGACTCAGGTTTTCCTGACTTTAAATATTAATATCTGTTATCAAAGTTCATTCCTACTCAGCGGAATTGCCTTTTTTCATCACATTCTGTTCTCGGTGGTATTTTTTTAAGCCAGTTCATAACAGGTGCAGTATATGATTCTCCTATAGTTGCCCATTCAATAGACATCATTCAAAAAACATGCCAAACCGTTCATAGAAATTCATTCCAAAGAGTTGTTTCCAAAGTTTGTGCCAATGAAATTTTGAATTAGAGGAAAAGAACTTGTGAGAAATTGTCAGATGGCTGGTGACTGGATTAGTTTTAAGCATTTTGGACCAGATCTCATCCAGAGTAAATGTAAACCAAACACTTTATCCTTTAATCTTATTTGTGTTATTTATTTTGGAGAAAAATGTCATCTATATGCTTATGTGAACCCACGTGATTCATTTACACTTAAATCTTTGAAAGGTTATTTTAGAAAGAGAGGTTGATATCAAAAATAACAGCTTATCTTGGATAAGGCTGAAAACTTTCCTGAGAGGATGGCAGAAGGAAGGAAAAGAAAGCTCCCAAAATTCTATTGCTGTATTTTGCAAGCTTAGACACAGAAAGTTCTTGAGTATGGCAGGAAAGTCTGAGTGTCAATATTCTAGTAGCTTTAAAAGTTTTAAACTTCTTATTATTGGGTATTGGGTAGAAGTAAAAGCAGGCCATCAATGAGAGAGCACTATTCTGCTACAACACTCTTTTGAAGATGCTTTCTCCTCCCAATTTACTCTAGCCTGCCAACTCTGGCCATGCACAGTGTCCAGAGCACCAGCCTTGAGCCTCGGCGTTTCTAGCATGCAAAGTGTCCATCTTCTCTTATTGCTAACTGAACATATTCCTGTTTGAAGAAACAAGAGATTGGAAGACTAACAATGCTTTAGTTTACATCATTTCATTTCTTACATTGGATGAAATAAAACTAAGCATGTTTCACAGGGGTAGCCAAACTTTTAGCCCTCCATTTACTCAGGCCTGGCATTCTCCAACTATTTCAAGGTTTTAAAAATTTAGTAGGAAAGACCTTCTGAGTTTTAAGATTACTGGTAATTTTCATTTTAGCCTCCATATTCAGAAACCACAAAAGAGTGCTGGAATTTCTTAGTTTTTTTTAAAGTGCTCAAATATGGCATAACTTTCATTTACTATGCTTTGAGTCAAAACTTTGGAATACAGCGTTATGAGTTCCTTTTATCTAGAAAGGTAACTTTCTTTCTCCAGGACAGTAATGGGCTTTAGATATAAAAAATCCATTTAGATATATCAGTTTTATTAATATCTAATTCTCCTACAGTGCCCAGAGAAGACTCTGAATATACTAAGAATACTTATTAGACTAGGGAGTTAGTTATTTTCAAGATGCCAGTGAAATACAATTCTACCTCTAAAATGGCCTTTGTGAAGCAAGCAACTGTGGTTGCTTCTTCAAATGCAGTGGTTTCCTTCCTTCTTTTTTTCTCTTAAATAAAGCTGGCAAAGTCTTTAAAACATCCATACCCCGAAGTGTAGTAATGTAAATCAACTATGTTTTTATGATTTCTGTTCAAAATAAAGCAGATTTATTTTCTGAGTTTATCAGCTTAGAAATCATTTTTAAAAAAGTACAGTGGGGAAATTTGGAAAAGTATGCATAATTTATTGGGAAATACATCCTGCCCAGGTGGAAGCTTGGGGCCTTAACAAAGTCACTTAACTTATAGGTTTTCTACTTTTCTGGGTGGAAACCTGGGATCATAACACCTGCCTACATAACAGGGTCATGGAGAACAGCTTCTGTCAAGAGCATTTGACTTTTGGAATTGTATTTCATTCAACAAAAGTCGTTAGACATGATCAAGGGGCCAGGCAATGTGTTAGGCCCTGGGGCTATGAAGATGAGTTTCATCAGCTCCTGCCTCCAGGATTTCACTTTGGAAATAAACACACACACACATGAACACACACAACACACACATACGCCAGGATCATTAATAATGAAAGGCTAATGGATCAGGATCAAGCATTTCAAAGTGTATGCTTTGTAAAATCAATGGTAACTCTTGTTGAGTATTTTTATGTGTGTAATTATAAAAATAAACTTGTCAAAGCGTGTCTCTTAGGGCTCAAGGTCTATATCTTTTCCTATGGATACACAGGAAAAAAAATATGGTGAGGATTCTTAAAATATCCTTTAATGGGATTTTGGTCTAACTGATGATTTGTCTTATTATTCTGGTCACATTAAATAATACCAAACTTTATCATTTCCTAATTGATCTAATTAAAAATATCCACCCCTTTCCTTCCATGGATAAATGGTTAGACAAACTGTGGCATAACCATACCATGGAAGAATCCTCAGCAACAAAAAAGGAATGAGCAATTGGTACGTGCAACAACATGGATAAACCTCGAGGAAATTATGCTGAGCAAAAAAAGCTAATCTCAAAAGGATATAAACTGCATGATTCCACTTGTATAACGTTCATGACATAATTACAGAAATGGAGAACAGATTAGTGGTTGCTAGGGTTGGTGGGGGAGGCATGGATGTGGCTGTAAAGGTATAGCTAAGGGAGCCTTGTGATGATGGTAACATTAAATATCTTGATTGTGGAGTAGTTGCACAAAGCTGCAGATGGGATGAAATTGCATAGAGGTTTATACATACACATATGACTACATGTATAACTGGTGAAATCTGAATAAACTCTGTGGATTGTACCGGGGTCAATTTCCTGGGTTTTATATTGCACTATAGTTATGCAAGTCAGTAACTCTGGGGTGATTGGATGAAGTGTGCACTGGACCCCATGTGCATTTCTTTGCATATGGTACAGGAAACCCTGCAAATCTATAATTTTTTCAAAGTAAAAAGTTTAAAAAAAGAATACTTAATTCTTTTTGGTTACCAAGGTGTTGTCTTCACTCGCCATTAGCAGAACAGGCATTTTCAAGTCACAGTAATACATGTGTACATATCAATCAAGATTTCCTGGCTTTGTTCCTCGTGAGATCTGTGATATGCATATGGAGGATAGCTGGAATAACTCAAATTCATTCTATCCTTTTGTGCCTCTGAGACTGATGATACTGCTTAAAATTTTTAGCATACTTTAGAATTTTAAAAAACACTCAATTCAGACTCATAAACAATCTTATGATGTAAACAGGGAAAACTATCAATACTCAAATCCTTTCATTGAAGAAAATATAGAAAAGAATTTATGAAAGTTAATATGACTTGTGCTGGTGAGAGTGGTATGCAGGTTTTCCAGCTCTAAGCCCAATGCTCTTTGTATATTAGAATAGGTTAGAATAATATTCTGGACCTATGATACCCCTGCATCATTGAATAATCTTCATCACGGCTTCTCAAACGACCGCTGCCATGGACTGAGGGTTTCTGTCCCTTCAAAATTCCTATGTTAAATCCTAAATTCCAGTGTTATAGTGTTTGGAAATGGGGCCTTTGCGAAGCAATTAAATCATAAGGGCAGAGTCCTCATGAACGAGATTAGTTTCCTTAGAAAAGAGACCCGAGGGAGCTTATCCATTCTGTTATCTGAGGTTATAGGGAGAAGACAGTCAGCTATGAACCAGGAAGTGTCCCTCACTAGATACTGAATCTTCTGGCACCCTGATCTTGGACTATCCAGCCTCCAGAACTGTCAGAAATTTTGCTGCTTATAAGCCATCCAGTCTATGGTATTTTGTTATAGCAGCCCAAATGGACGAAGACCGCCAATTTCAGAAAATATATCATTTAATTTTAATTCTTAAGACTATTCTCTGATCACCAGCCCTCTTTATGAAGGATGATTCCTACTGCTGTCGGTGCTTTACAAATGGCTGCATCATTAGGAACACATCTTTAACTAGTAGTTTGATATAATAGAAAGAAGCTCCGCACTTTTGGTCAGAGGACATGGATGAGAATGCCAGCTTTGCCACTTAACCTAACTGGGCCCTGATTTCTTCATCTGTAAAACCAAGTTCTTATCTTACAAGGCTATCCTGAAGATTACAAGACCTAACATCTTCAACAACACTCATCAAATACATGTCATTAGTAAGTATGCACAAAAATTGTTTTCTTCCTATAACCCCTTTCATCCACATCTATAATATAAGAGAGTCAGGAATGCAGAAATAAATAATAAATGTATCCAAGTGCCTGACCATCACAAAATGACAGGCACTGAAGTTCCTATAAATTATTTAAAGAGAAGTCCCAAAGACACTTACTCTCAATAGACTTGAATATTCATACATTCAATAAATGTTAACTGAATAGCCACTTACTGCTTGGCAGTGGGGAATATAATTATAAATAAGATAATGCCATCCTTTATTTCCTGACATTGCCAGTCTACAAGCACTTATCGCATGCCATTATATGCTAAGCACATAGCAAGGGATGGGAATAGGTCTTTGAACAAGACTTGGTACTTCTCTCCACATAACTTTCCATCTAGTAATGGAAACAGCACTGAATAAGTTGAAAGACCACAAGAGCCAAGTAATAGGGTTCAAGAGAACCCACACAGGAGGACGAACTAACTGGACATGAACGGCGATGGATGAGTCAAAAGGCTTTAGGAAAATTTGACATTAAGATGGTGACCTGAAAGATATGAAGTATAGAAGAGGAGAAAGTCATGAAAGAAAAGAGGGAACTGTAAGATTAGAAGAGAGCAAGGAGGTGGAACAATGGAGAATTTCTGCAAAGGAAGATCACGGTCAAAAATCAAGTGACACGAGAGTAAAGCACATGAGTGGACAAAAGAAAGCCAATAAAATGGAAGCACAGAATGTATGAAATACTGAAAACTGAAACTGGGAAATGAAGCTGGGCCCACAGCATGAAGGAACTTATAAGTTACATGAAGAATTTTGTATATATATTGAAGATAATGGAAAACCATTGAGTGATTTTTTTTTTTAAAGATTTTATTTTTTTCCTTTTTCTCCCCAAAGCCCCCTGGTACATAGTTGTATAGTCTTCATTGTGGGTCCTTCTAGTTGTGGCATGTGGGATGCTACCTCAGTATGGTTTGATGAGCAGTGCCACGTCCACACCCAGGATTCGAGACAACGAAACACTGGGCCACCTGCAGTGGAGCTCGCAAACTTAACCACTCGGCCACGGGGCCAGCCCCCATTGAGTGATGTTTTATAGGAGAGTAACGCAATCAGAGTTCTGTTTTATTTTTATTACTTACCAAAACCTGCACGGCACATTTGTCTACTTTTCAATGCCTAAGCATAGAAGAATTAGACCTTGAAAGTGAGAGAAAAAAACAACAACACTATGGGCAGGAGAGGAAGAAACAGAAAAATACAAATAATGGACAAGCTATCTCAAAAGTAAAGAAACCCATACCTTTTCGTTTCTTTTTGTATTAATTATATCTGTGATTACTAAATAAATATGATTACTAAATATTTATGATTACCCTCTGATCCCCTAGCAGGCTGTATGGTGATGAGGTCTGAAGCCATGCAACCTGGCTCACCATTGTATCCCCAGTGCTGAGGGCAGTGCATGGAACTAATGTATAGTTTTTGAAGGACTGAGCACAGGGGCGAAAATAGCATACAACAAGCTTTAATGGCCTTTAGGGCAAAATCATGCTACAGCGGAGTACAGTGTTGATAAATATATATTGCCTGTGGAATTTTGAATTATGTCCAGTGCATTTAGTTTGAGAAAAAAGAACGGTACACAACACATTTTAGAAAATCTCAAAATGTGCAATATTTTTGTGTCTGCAAAGTAGGTAAGAAGTTTGGCTCCTCTATATTTTATATGCAAGGGGTTCAGAGAGCCAAGGTTTTGTACTTTTGGACTTATAATTCTTTTATGGTAATATTTAAAAAGTATATTCTCCTTTATTTTTTTTTTCCACTAAGCTTTGGAACTTACGAACTGGCTCTATTCTCAATTCTGAGAAATCATGCAGTGTGTTTAAAATATTTTTTATGTTTTTCATTTAAAATCAACCTCAATAATTGTGTCTTATGCTAAAAAGTCTCAGAATGCCTATGATTATGGGTATTAATTCACATGCATTGAAAGCAGTCTTCTGTAAGTAGACATGTTATAACTGTTCAGAGTATTACAGTACAACGAAACAGGAAGTGAAAGATTCTATGTTTCCTTTAAATGCAAGAGAAATACAAGTAATCAGCTAAAGTATGCCCCATTGGGAATTTAGCCAAAGCCACAAACCCCTGCAGAGAAATTAATCTACATTAGCCTCATTTAAACACAATAGAATCCAGGTCTTAATAGAGAATGTGGAAATAATAATTACAATGAGAATGTGGCTTATTGCAAAAAGAATCAAAATTAAGAATCTGGTCTATTCTTTGTCAAAATAGTGCTTTCCTCTTCCATTTAATCTTTATTGTCTTGAAAAAGACCATATACCTCTTTCCTCCATGAACAAGTGTTTCAGGATATTTAGGGTAGGGTATGAGATTGCTTGTATTTGAGTGTTTTGAATTCTAAGAGGCAAGTTTCTTTGTTGACTTAATCAACAAGCTAAGCACAACCCTTTCATCCTTCCCAGTAGAAAGCAAAACCCACAGTCATCACTTGTTGATGCCACGTAAATGGCTCTCCATTTAGAGATCAGAGCTGGCAGCTTGTGAACGGTTTTATCCTCTGACTTGCTAATCATTGCAAGGTTAAGCAGTCATGCTATCTGCTTTTGCACATCTGGGGTCTTGCTTATAAATGCTACACGCATGTAACGTTAACATTATTATTGCATGCTCCATTATTATCAGCATAACTATGATTTCTTAGTTTTACACTGCTATGCACTTTTTAAGGCACTTTAACTCCTACAACAGTCTTGAATGCAAAGTAACACGGGAATATCTTGCATTTTTTAGCTGAGACAATGAGTTTAACAGATATGCCCTGACTCACAGTTGGGAGAAAGATCATATTCATGAATTCTACAAACAAAACAAAATAAACCTAGACAAACAAAATGACGGCTTGAAGTGAAAGGCAATTTTATGCAGTAAAACAACAGAAATGAAAGCCACTGGAATAGCATTCCATGCTAATTAAGATATTCTTGTTTTCTGTGTCCTCGAGCAATACACGATTTTTTAAAAGTTAATCGCTTTGAAAATAAAAATTTGAATTTAATGTTTTCAATTTTTCACAAAATGAGTAACTAAAAACTATCTAAGAGTCTCTCAGATATTGCTTTAATGAAAGAAAAGTACATTGTCATGACTGAATGATCCTTAGAGAATCTGAGATTCTATTAATCAAAAGAGTCAGCCCCAACCAATTCGAGGAAATTTAATGCTGTTTAAAGAGGAAAGTCTGATGGAAAAACAAGGAGAATCCTTCTTTCCCTCAGACATGGGGTCACGTAAGCACGTATTCTCGGATTCTATTACCAATATAAACAACACTGTTAGTAACTCCTTAACTTCTAGAGTTGAATATGATGTCCTACTAATTATAAAATATATTTAATGGCCCAGAAGAACTAAGAATCAGGAGACCTCGATTCTAGTTCTGATTCTGCTGCTCAACATCTGGGATTCTAGAGAACCACTTTGCTTTATAAAACATAGGCAATAATGCCTATATTACAGAGGTGTTGTGAGGATCACATGGTAGTTTTGGGGACCTGACTTTTCAGGATGGTTATAATCCTAATTTTCTGTAAAATAAAATTGCTTTGCATACAGAGAAATTACTTCTTAATTATAAAATAATGATGATGATGATCAATACCGTTTATTATATGCCAGAGGTGGTAAAAAATTTTACATCTTTTATGTCACTTTACCAAGATGCTAGCTGAGGTCACCCTGACATTGAGAGTCAAAATTTATCTGAAAACTGGTCTCACTTGCTGCAGGTGACACAGCATCCTTGATAATAAGTATGAAATTCTTAAAGGAGATGTTTTTCCCTCAAATTCAGGTCTAGCTAAAAATTACTTTTCTAATATATTATCTCAGTGTTTACATACATAAATCTGTATTGAAAATTCTTCTGACTCCTTTATATCCCAAAGAGAAAAACTCTATAAGCAAAAATGTGTATTCCAAGCCCCCAGGATCAGGACAACATAAGGGCTTTAAATTGCCGGACCATAAACAGTTTAAAGTCTCACATTTTACATTATTTTGTAGAAATGCTTTAGCAATATTACTGCCAGGAGTATCTCAGCGGCTGCCTTTTCCTTCAGGCTCAGCCTCTGCTGTGGTCCTTATCTTCTCTTTCCTCTCTAACCTCTGCTCCTCTTTCTTATCTCTAAACTTCATCCCCAATGCCTGTTCAAGTCATTTCCAAAGCCACATGGCTCTCTCTTGTTTGGCCATTTGATTCCAGATCATTCCCTGGGAACTCCATCAGCCAGCCGGGAGGCAGTCTCTTAAGGACTTTCTCTACAACCAGTTCAGTTTCTTGAGAAGAGAAACTTTGGTCTCAGTGGTTACAATAAATTTTTTAAATTACTCTCCCCGCAAGCACACTGACAGCAGTTCTATGAGATGAGCAGAGCTGTTATCATTGACATTTTGCAGATGGGGGAACTGAGGCTCCAACTGTTTAAGTCAGCAGTCCCCAGGGTCACACGGCTAACGAGTGGGAGAGTCAGCCTTGCCTCTTCTGTGAACAGTGTTGGCTTTGCTCTCAGAGTGCACCTTAGATTCTGGTTCCCATGTCAGTTTCTGCTTTGATTCCGTCTTTCCTGCTGTGTCTGCCCTTCATCTGTAGCTGACTCTGCATTTATTCTAGAATATCTCCTACCAGCTTTTTCCTTTTTAGTTTCTAAATTTAACTTCACACCCTATTTTCAACTTCTCTGTTAAAAGGAATTGCATATCCGCTAAAGATGTGGGATATGTCAGCATCAATCTGATGAGTTAATTCACATAAAAATGCTTTATAAACTGTAAAACTCTCACAAAATATAAGGCATTGCTTACTTTGAAATTTGCTACATATACCTCATTTAATCAATAAAAGCATGTAAGTGAGTTATTTTAGATTCTGCAAACTGAATGGTAGTTTATAATAAATATTCTTAGTAGAAATTTTCATGTGACAAAACATCAATACTAATAACAATTTGTTATTACAGACATCTAACACAATCCTTCTAATTATTTTAAATAAAGATGTGGGATGTGTATAAATGGAGCCAGGAAAATGATCAGAAGAAGTAATCCCACTATTTATACAATGACCACTCTTATTACTTTTAAGAGTTGGACTTTCTCAGGAATTCAAAGAGCTTGGACTTAAGTGTATCCATCACGTTTTTCAGAGCTAAACAGAGAAACGAGATACCATGGTTCTTGAGCTTCAAACAAAGATCCTGAAAATTAAAACAAAAGAAAACCAAAAAATGTTAAATATGAAGGCCTTTGTCTTTCAGGTGGACCCAGTAACAGACATGGAAAAATTTTGTAGCTATGGAGTTCTGCGAAGATGGATGAATTCCTTGTTTGCTCAGTATGTGAGATGATGTATTTAGGATTTGGAACTTCTCTGCCTGCTGAGCTTCTGTCTGCTCTAGAAATCAATATCATGATGATGATCAATGAACATGAACACTCTTTGGTATATATACCATTCAAGACTATGTGAACCCTTCTATGTCCTAAACCTGATGGGACTGCTGGTAATAGCAAAAACATCTAGCTCACGATCTGGTTACTGAAATAGAGTAAATCAAACGTCTGGTTACAGAAAAATGAAGAACTCTCGTGCTTCCAGAAAATCTTCCCTAAACATAGCATCATATAAAGTAGGATTATATTAAAACTA
Organism: Equus przewalskii; assembly: GCF_037783145.1. Taxonomy (NCBI): domain Eukaryota; kingdom Metazoa; phylum Chordata; class Mammalia; order Perissodactyla; family Equidae; genus Equus; species Equus przewalskii. Next base: position 29,003,430 of record NC_091855.1, read on the forward strand.
GATTGTCACCATGCTTTATTTTTATTTGGGGAGTAAGGATGGACTGAGCAGAAAAGCTGTTAATTATAGTAAAAATAAATCAGAGTGTAGGACAAAGGCATTCCTAGATCTTATTGGACTAGATGGACAAATTTGGTTATTTTACTTTTATCTCCCCATAATTCTCAATACTGTCCCAGCATAAGGGCTCAATTTTTACCATTTCCCAATAAGTCATATTTGGAAGGAATCCAATAAATTACAATTGGTTAGTTGAGCCTATAAACAACCGGAGATATCTGCTTTGAGCCAGTGAAATATTTGATTATTTAGAACATATGCAGTGATTGGTGGCTGACATTTTACATTTGGATGTAATGAGCATTGGAATATAACAATCAAGAGAGCTGCCCAGAGCAATTGACTCCACTCCACTCTCTGCTACTATCGTCTGTTGCTTTATCTTGTAAGTCTACATGAGACACTAGTAGATCAAAGATCTAAACAAAGAAATATAGTATTTGAATGAGTTGCATATAAAAAAGCCAATGGTCATTTATTGGATTTTTATTATTTTCTCTACGACTGGCTTAATCTAACTAAAAAGACAAGATGATCTTCCCATCTAAAGTACTGTAACAACCCAGCACTGCATGATATTATATTTCACAACACTTGTCCACACTGAGTAAAAGCTAAGGCCAACTGAGGTTCCTAGCAGTTCTACGGGGCATAAAGAACAAAATATTTTGATTTATGTTTTGCTTCATCTAAAAAATATTCATTAAAGTCTTTAATCCGTTTTGAGTGACATTTTGTGTATAGTGTAAGACAATGGTCTACTTTCATTCTTTTGCATGTGGCTGTCCAGTTTTCTCAACACCATTTATTGAAGACATTTTCCTTTCTCTATTGTACGCTCTTGGCTCCCTTTTAAAAATTAGCTGTCCATACATATGTGGGTTTATTTCTGGGCTCTAAATTCTGTTCCATGGATCTGTGTGTCTGTTTCTGAACTGGTACCATGCTGTTTTCATTACTAGCCCATCAATGGATGAATGGATAAAGAAGATGTGGTATATATACACAATGGAATACTACTCAGCTATTAAAAAAGATGAAATCTTGTCATTTGTGAGAACACGGATGGACCTTGAAGGTATTGTGCTAAGTGAAATGTCAGACAGAGAAGTCAAATACCGTTAGATTTCACTCATAAGTGGAAGAAAAAACAACCACAAACAAACACCCAGATACAGAGATTAGACTGGTGGTTTCCAGAGGAGAAGAGGGGTGGAAGAAGTGTGGAAGGGGCGATAGGGTACATGTGTACGGGAATCTTTGGGTGGTGAACATGATGTAGTCTACACAGAAATCAAAATATAATCATGTACACCTAAAATTTATATAGTGTTATAAACCAATGTTACTTCAATAAAAAAAATTAAAAATATTCAAAGTAGAATATGGAGGAATGCGACTGAGTGATGAAAATGATTGGTCACTGTAGTATTTAAAAAAAAAACAAGTGCCACCTCTAGTGGCCTACTGGTTAAGTTTGGCACACTCTGCTTTGATGGCCTGGGTTCAGATCCTGGGCACGGACCTACACCACTCATCTGTTAGCAGCCATGCTGTGGAAGTAGCCCACATACAAAGAAAAAAAGACGAAGATTGGAAATGGATGTTAGCTTTAGGGTGAATCTTCCTCAGCAAAAGTAAAAAATGAATAAACAAAAAGAAAACAAATGGGCAACATATTTTCTACGTCCATCTGCTTTTGCAATAAACTTACGTATGATTCACATTTGAACCACAATGAATACACATCTTAACATTTAGTTATTGGAAAATTATAGGTAAAAATACTTTGAAAGCAAAGAATATGCATCATTGCATTCTCGAGGGTAACCAAAACCATGGGAAGCTAAATTGATTAAAATAAGGCTAAACTGGTAATTTATAATTGAAAAGGAATAATAACAATAACTAAAGAATGAGCAGCTTGAGACAACCTGTGCTTTTAGGTTAAGCGCTCTGTCAATCTTGTTCATCATTTGACTATAAAACCAGAAGATGGGACTTAGAAGTTCACATCTGTTTGTGATCCATTAACAAGTTCTTCCTGGTCCCACGAAATCATAAGCGATACTTTGAGAATCAGCGAATACAGACTTAGACTGTGGCAGAAACATTGGCGCATTTGCTTCAAAGGAATGTTGATATGTTGTCCATCAGACACTTCGTGTCACATAGTGAAAAGCACCATGACCAGGCAGATGAGACCCCTGGGATCTAAATCTGGCTCTGTTTCAAAACAATCAATTTTACTTACTCTTTCTGTTTTGTTATCTACAAAATGCTTAAGAAAGGAAAGTCAGAAGAATATAAGAAAGAAAATTTCTATTCTACTGCCCTCAGAGGATTGTCATAACAGTCAAACGTAATCCTGCATATGAAAAAGCAAGCCATACAACATTAAAAGTCAAAGAGACATTTAAAGTTATGAAGTCCAATCTTCCCAGGAAATAAAGTAGCAGCAGAAGATCAGAGATTTATGATTTGCTCAAGGGCAGCTAGAAGTTGAGTAGCAAGGATTCAGTTCTTTAGAGACTTGGTCCAGGGATGTTTCAGATTCTTTACATTGACCCTCAATTCACAGGATTAGACAACTACTATCAATGCTGTTATTAATATCCTACTGGTAAAATACATAAAATGCCCATCTAATCATACTGTTGTCCATACCTTTCTTTTTGAAGCTTCTCCTTCTTTGTTTTTTTGATAGCCAATATTCTGGTGCTTCTCCAACTATTCTCTTTCTTCTTTATTCGTCAGATTCCCTGATCATATCTATGAGAGCTCTACTAAAAGTAGTTCTCAATCGCTTCATATTTTCATGGCTTTAACTGCCTTCTCCAAATGAATGACTGTAAAATTTGTATGTTCAACTCTTTCAAGTTTATGTGTTGGTAAGCTATTTACATATAGATTTTTTTACTCAATGTCAAAAATCACAACAGCTTTAGACAAGAGCAACTTTGGGATCAAGATACAAGGGGTAATGCCGTTAAAAGTCTAAAGGAAAATGACTTTCAACCTAGAAATTTTGATCTAACCAAATGTTCAAATAAATGTGACTAGTTAAATAGACTAATGGCATATTCAGACATGGACAAAGTAAAAGTATTTCACTTTTACTGCTCTTCATAGGCAGCATCGAGAGTAGATATTCCAGCAAAATGAGGAAATAATAACAAACGAAGATTCAGGGTCCACAGAACAGCGCTATTTCAGAGAGCAGACAAAGGAAGAGCCAGGATAAAGACTGCAACAGCCTAAAGAGCTTCAGTACAACCAGGAACAGGAAAACAGGGCTTCAGAGAAAGGAAATGTAGCTGATAGAACGTCTAATATTTGCTTGTCAGAAAATATTTTGTATACATTGTACAATTAGTGGAGCATGTAAGAAAAATAAAAATAGGTACATAGAAAACTAATCAAAAAAGAAAAAGAGGGGCCAGCCCCATGGCACGGCAGTTAAGTTAGTACGTTCTGCTTCAGAGGCCCAGGGTTCATTGGTTTGGATCTGGGCATGGACCTGCACACCATTTGTCAAGCCATGCTGTGGCAGGTGTCCCACATAAAATAGAGGAAGACGGGCATGGATGTTAGTTCAGGGCCATTCTTCCTCAGCAAAAAGAGGAATATTGGTGGCAGATGTCAGTTCAGGCCTAATCTTCCTCAAAAAGAAAAAAAAGAAAAGAAAGTAATTTTTAACTCCTGGAAATTTAAGAGGTTCGGTGGAAATGTGGTAAGCTGTGGCCAGACCCCTCTGACCTTAAAAGCCTCTCCCTGTGGCCAGGCAGTGACCACTTAACTTTGGGTACTCTTCCACCATGGAAACAATGAAGTCCGTGTCCACTTATTCTTATCCTAATCATGGATGTATCTTTTGTCCTGTTTGTTTGCTGGTTTATTAAGCCAAGTCCAAGTTGAAAGTCTCAGGAATATTCAAATCTTGACCACCATTTGTAGTTTCCCGAGAATGGTCAATGAAAAAGAAGTATAACCATAGTTTATTACTCGACTCAGCAATGGAAGAATTTATACAGCCGTAATAACTGCACATAATGTGTACTGTCTGAATCAAAAGTTATGATATAACTTTTCTGGGAGGATGAGTGTGAGGGGCATTTTAGGTGCTGGGATACTCAATATAAGAAAGCTACTTTCTTATCTAAACCAACAGAAAATCAATAGGTAATCCCCAAACTGATGAAGCCAAGACAGAGCAATGTAAGTATATTATGTAGAAGGAAATATAAAAAAGAAACTTCTGGGGGCCAGCCTGGTGTCATCGTGATTAAGTTCATGTGCTCCACTTCCGTGGCCCAGGGTTCACAGGGCCAGATCCCGGGCATGGACCTAGTACCACTCGTCGAGCCATGCTGTGGCAGCATCCCACATAAAATAGAGGAAGATTGGCAGCAGATGTTAGCTCAGAGCCAATCTTCCTCACACACGCACAAAAAGAAACATCTAAAATATTTGAAAGTTATTCTCCAAGGAACAAGATCAAAGAATATTAATTTAAAAATTATATCCCCTAATGTCCTTCCACTTGAAACTTAAGCCTCTCAAGTTTCTTTTGACTTACTATTTTATTTTTATACCTCAACACATGACTTTGCCTAAAATAGAAATTCAAATATTTGTTTGAAGAATGCTAAATGAATAAAAGGAAGAATTACCATTAGTTTAATAGCATACAAAATGTCTTTGTTTAAGTTTAAAGGTCTAGAGGAAAGCAGAGAGAAAGTAATTGAAATGAAATTAAAGCAACAATTTGTCCCTGGAAGTTTAAAGACCCATTACTTTAAAGTTCATTCAGACTCCTTAGTTAATATCTTACTTTTGGATGCATCAAATTTTCCTTTCTCCCAATGTTACCAGTGCAACCACATTTAACAAACTTAGGTAAATACTTTGTACTTACCCTGCCTGATTCCCAAAAGAATTTGAAAAGCATATGAAAACTGGCATGCTTTAACTGGATTAATATAATACAAATGGAAAGTCAGTGCCACAGAAAACAGAAGAAAACATATATGTTGATGAAGGCATTTATCTATATGTTATTAAACATTTACTTTGCTTATTTTTTTATACCATCCTGTCATAGGAACAGGGAAAAAAGGAAGTGAGGAAATTAGAACAAGGGCAACATTAAGGATAGGAAAAAGCAGTTAAAATTATTGTTCAAAACACATTGTAATTTCTTGGACAAGTACTTGAAATAGACCTGAAATTTGACTCTGAGTTTCAATCAATTGATACAGAAAAGGGTGACTCTGGTGGAGTGACTGAATGCAAAGGGCTACTCTGAGCTGCCTGGCAGCCAGGGCAAAAATAAAAACACAAGTTGCTATCAGAATTCGGATGCCACTGTAATCCTTCTACAGGAATGATAAAGGATGCCAGCATTGGGGTATATTTTGTGGTTTTTCAAACACTTATGTTAATGTAGAGTAAGTTTGCCAGAAACAAATATAAAATGTTCAATCAAATTTGAAATTTATGGGGAAGCATAAATATCTACTTAATATAAGTATTACCCAAATGTTACATGAGACATACTTGTACTAAAAAACATATTTATTGTTTATCTGATGTTCAAATTTAACTAAGAGTCCTGCATTTTTTTTTCCTAGATCTGGCTGCTCTAATCTAGAGACCTGATGGAACTTCAGTAAGTGAAACGTTTCAGATAAATTTCAACATCAACATATCTAATATTCCATATCCCATAATACCCAGTATAATATAAATTTCCGATGTAATGATATTTTGAGGTTTCTTGGTGATCCAATTAATTCCCTGAAAGAAGGCCACCCAAACTATGTTTTACAAATCAATTTTTTATATTTTATCTATGTATTTGATGATTTTCTATGATTCGACTGAGAAAATTAGATTCTGTCCAAGAATATATCATAAATGGTTTATATATATATTTTTTCTGTACTGGAATAAGGAGGAGAAAATCCATTATTTAAAATCAATGATTTCACAATTCAGATCATACATTCTTTCTATGTTCAAGCCCAAAATGCAATTTACAAAGAGAAGATACATAATGAGCCAGCTATCTTTTCCAGTGGAGAGAAAAATGATTGCTTTTGCTCTCTGAGCTTGAGAAAGTGATGTCAGTCTGCTGGGAGAGAAGGTGCTTAGTGCTTATTCTCATTGTGTGTGGAAGGGAAAGGACAAATCTATATGCCGGTGCCAAAAGACGACTAGAATTAATAATAGGTGCATTTTGTTCCAGTCAAATCAAGAACGCTAGAACTTTAAAACCTTTAATTTTGCAGCGTTGGAGGGGAAACAGGTATACATTTTCTAGAAAGATTATGTTCTTCCCTTCTGTGCATAATTTCTTTGAAAAGCAATATGATTAATCCACAGAACCGGATTTCTCTGACTCATTTTAGTCCTCACTTGAAATAGCATTTCTTTAATAATGTGAAATGAAAGGAGTATGGAATATTTAAATTCAGTCAAAGAAACTTGTAAACGGGATAATTTTTGGCAGATACCTGCTATTCAAATTCTAAATTGCATTGTACTACAGTGTATTCTCTGTAGAATTAGCAAGAATAAAAGCAATATTTCATTTTTTTTCCCTAAGATGTTAAGGATGCAATATTGACAAATTTTCAAATGTCCTATCACAACCTTTATGGGTGAAATTCAAACGACGAGCCTGTCTCTATTAGCAATTTTGGGAATGGGAAATAATGCAAGAGATGATAAAGTTTTAAAAATTCAGTTCCTAAGGCAGTAATATCTTGTACTAATATATCAATTTTTTAACCAAATTAAAGTTATAGAGAAAGCTGCTCTTAAACTTTCATTTCCAACAGGCCAGATGGATTCTTTGGTATAAATATATTCCTAACGTTTATCTGATTCTTTAACAGGGACACAAAAATATGGACGGGTAAAAGAACACAGAAAATGTAAATAATATTTTAGAGATGAGGTCGTATTTACCCCAGTGTCTAAGTCACTCTACAGTAAGTTAGATGCATCATTCATTTATGTGTATATCCAACTTTTTAGTGATTCAAGTGGAAAAAAGTGTCTTGTATTGACATTCTTATTGAATAGACTCTCCAAAGACATTAAATTTGTTGGACTAAAGCTGTTGGCACAATAAATATGTGATAGAAAACAATGAGGAGACATTAAATATTAAATTAAGTCCTTTTTATTCAAGTCAACAAACATATTAAATATATACTCTGCCAAGTAATCCTTTGGTTTCTGAAGCTACAGAGATTTAAAAATAAAAATTGGAGAAAATGTACCTTTAATCAATAAATTATTCTGCATCATAAGAACAACAATAGAAGTATGTCAATTGAACATATCCTTAGTATATATAAAAATAATGATGGATTGGGTATATGTATATATACATATATATATATATATACACACACATGTTTATATATAAAGTACACATACACTGCACAGATATATATACACATTTACTTCTATATTGAAATAAGTTATAAAACTAAAAAGATGAGGTAACAACATGAAATCCTATTTTTTTTCCCACACCCAAATCGTTTATCTTCCTCAGCTGGTGAGATCGTCCTCACTTTGGAGACCGATGGCATAAAGGATAGAATTAACAAGAATTCAAGCTATTAAAGGAAGACTTTCTGAAGAGGGAGGTTCCTGATCTAAGATTTCAACGTTGCAATTACTTTTTTAATGAAGAAGAGGAGGGACAATGTTTAATGCACAGGGAATAGTTTTAAATATATAGATATATGTAATTTCGTGACTTATCTTAAAAAAAAATCATAAGTGTGTGTTAGTAAAATGTCAAGTAAAGTACAAGAGAGAAAAACCCCAGATGAGACCTGAGAAATGCTAAGGGCCATATCATGGAAGGACACACTGAGCATATTAAAGACTGGGAGATGATTTCAAAGGCTATGAGCTGCCAGTGAAGGGTTTTCAACTCACCAGAAAGATCACTTAGAAGAATGTAGGTCAGAGGTTAGGAAGAAAATATTAGAACTTCAACTTATATTTCTTTGTATTTGGTCCTTTTAAAATGTCTATTTTCCAAATGTTTTATAATAAATACAGTAGCACACATTTAATTTTAAGTAGACATACATGAGTGTACATTTTTTTTTTTTAACTGATAGGTCGAGTGTTCAAAAAAGGTTTGGAAACCCCTAAGGTTGAGAATGGTTTGAAGGATGCATAAGAGCAGAGAACAAGGAGTCAGATAAGACATTAGTGTATTAATTCAGATGAAGGATGGTGAAGGCCTCCACCAAGGCGGGAACAAAGGGATGGAGAGGAGAGGCCTGACTTGGTTGATATTCAGCAGGTATACTTTCTTCTCGGCAGACGTCTGATTTGTTACCTGCCCTTAGCAGACCTAATCCTACGCGTTCAGAAAAATCTTGGAGGATTCTATGGTCTCTAAGTTTTGTCTAAGTCTTCAGATTTGGGTTGGGAAAGCACATTTCTCCTCCAGGTCATGGCAAGTCCAGAGATTTTTCTACACATTTTTTCTCTCTATAGCTCCACAATGGTCACTGGATTAGAACACACAGAGAAAACTGTCAGGAGATGAAGAAGAAGACAGAGGAGGAGGAAACACAGGAGGGAGGGGAGGAGAAGGAAAAAGAGGAGGACAAGAAGCGGGAAGACGCAGTGACGGGAAGAGGAGAGGAAGAAGTCTGCCTTCTAAAAGAGGAGGATTTTTAATAAAGTCAAAGTCCAATTTGACATGTCATTCTCTCCCTCATTTTCTCTCACCTCAGCATCAGTCATCTGTTCTTCAAAGAAGAAATCCAAAACAGCTTTTCAAGCTGGGTTGACTTGCTCTTTTCAGAGTGGGTGTGCTTCAGAGAGATTTATTATCCTTTCAAGCCACACGCCCAACAGTCTATACTCAGCCACCCTGGGAAATGAATCTACTACAAAAGAAGTTATATCTCTAGACTGTTTTCAAGACTATATGTAAGGCTATAATCATTATCTATCTATCTATCTATCTATGGATCGATCGATCGATCATCTATCTACCTAAAATCACATAGACATATTATAAATGCACACCATATATGTATACACATATATAACGTTTCATTATATGCATGCACATATAGGAAAACAATCATAAGCTCTGAAGTTCAACAGCCCTATATTTGAACCCTAAATTCAGGCCCTACACACTATAGCAAAATCTCCCAACTCAATTAACTTCTTTGAGCCTAACCTCTTCAGCTCTAAAGTGGTAATAACAGGGCCCGCCTTGCCATTTTATTGTGCAGATTAAATGAGATGTTGCATATGAAGTGCTGGTTTACATAGAAACCTAATAGGCAGCAGGCATTATCCTTTCATTGTGGGAGATGTAGTTGCCTTATTTGACTTCAAATATGTCACGGAAGTTCAGAGATGAAAGGACACTGGAAATTTATTAGAATTAACATCTATAGGGTTTTAGGTATATGGTAAATACAAAGATGAACAAAACTATTAGTCTACTACACTGGGACCCAAACACAAAGTAAGCTTTGATGCTTACTGAAATACACGTGCAAAATATAAAGGGGAAATAAGAGAGGTAGGGAGAGAAGGAGAGAGAGAGAGGTTGGAAGGCCAAGAGAAAGAGGTAGGATTTGAGCTGGACTACAAAATAGAACTTATCCAGAGGTCACATTTGGCAAAACTTAACTAAGAAGTAGAGAAAAGGATCTCTGAGGGTGTGCAAAGCAATGTGAAACCTTCAGGCATTTGTGGCAAAGGTGTGCAAAGCAATGTGAAACCTTTACGCATTTATGGCAAAGCAGAACGCTGTCTTCTTGCTTACTCGGGTTCTGTTTACTCTTGTTTCTGATATACATGCAGTTCAATGCATTCATCTATCTAGTTTCCTATTACATGGGAGATTAGAAATAAAATTTTCAGGTAAGATAGATTTTATTGCTAATGGCCGATGTTTTGGAGCAAAGCAAAGTGATAGCTAATGAACTGATAGAGTAGACAGAAAGACAAAACCCATTAAAATCAAGTATTAGAATCTCAAAATGAAAGCAGCTGGCGTGATTTCGTGCAAGAGTAGTTGCCTCTATCATACCTCTTTCTCCTTATGCATCAGCACATTACAAACAGCATAATAACTACTGCTTGAAGTGATGGACTGAGTCATCAAAAACAAGTTAAATTATGTTTACTATCTCTTTTAATGAAATTAAAGTGTAAAATGCATTGCTGAGTGATATCATTAAAATAATTAATATTTGTGGCAAAGACTTAGTCTTGAATAGCTGCATAATTATGGGTTCCTTAACCTTTCTGAGACAGATTTCCTTAACTATAAGATCCACATGAAAATATCTCCCTAGTGGGGTTGTGGGTGGTTGTAAATAAGGTAATAATTACAAACGTGCCTAGTACCGGGCCTGGCACATAAGATGTTAATTAGTGAATTTCTGCTTTAAAAGGATTTGCCTAAGTTATTTGAAAATTCATTTCTCATGAATTTACCATGGTGAAAGTTAAATTAGTAGTTATTTCTTTATTTTTTTTTTTTGTTGAGTAGCCAAATAGTTAAGTGTAAAGAGATTAACATATGCTTTAGTCTATTAAACTGTAAGTTGTTACCCTTTCACAGGGGTTCTTTCAAAATTCACAGTTCCTTTAAGAGTTGAGGAACGCCACATGGTGCTAACATGGAGAGCGAACCGTTTGGTTTTCATGAATATAAGGTGTGTGCTGAATTTATCACACAACCGTGGCAATTCAGATTTTCTTCTTGTTGATTCATTCAGCCTGAGTAGAGGGAGTCTTAGCCCACAAAAAAATAACGTGCCCTTGAGTGCACATGTTGGAAAGGTAATTGACTTGTCTCATTTTGTATGATATACTCTTGGAATGAACATTTATTAGCAAAGTCTAGGGTTGCTAAAGAGTTGTTGCATATGATTTTCTGAAAAAGTATATGATTTTCTTAGATCTGGAGACTTCTAACATGAATAAAATTACATTCACAAATGTTACTCACTTTTTCACCGAAAGCAATCTTTTTCTTTTGAAAATAAAAAATCATTTCCACTTTCATGACATCCTTTCAATTCCACTTCGAAACAACATTGCTGGAGCACATCTTCATTTTGCACACCGCTCATCAACATCATTTTTCTGCAATACCTTTCACACCAATGAATGCAGAGTATTTGATTGAACTTACCAGTGGCTCAATTCCCTCATTCCATCCTGGTGAAGATGAGGCAAGAGAACTTGTTCCAGGTAGTTAAAGAGAGTTCAAATTGCACAGCTTGTTGCAAATATTTAATCTCTCAGCTCGGGCAGTCAACAAGCTTAATGTCTGACCCTGTCTGAGTTCCAGGTGCTCAGACTGAGCAGAGGGCTGATTCACAGATCCTTGGCAGCCCATCTCCTGTCTGTAATACCCACACCCAAACATCTGCACCTACACACACACTGCGTGCACACACACACCCACACACACATACACACACTACTCCTCCTGAGCATCATGTACAGTTTTAAAATAGACCTTTCACTTGCATCCGCTCATCAATCTTATCGGACATATGTCTCATTATTTTTAAATTCTGTCAACATAAGATGAAGTAACCGGTCAATCTTTTCCCTTTGGGCATAGGAATACATTAAGGGAATTAGTCAAATGGATTAAAGCAAGAGTTGTGCCTGGGAGTCAAGGATGATCTTTGTAGAGAGGACCTGGAATGGTCAGAAGCAAAGAGAAAGAGAGGGTCAAAAATGTTCTGTATTTAAGGGCATACTAAGGATCAAACTGCTAAATCAAACTTTTCTTTAGGAATAAGGGGCACATGTGAATCCAGGAAAAGAAAAAATAAGCTGAGAGGCCAGAAATGAAGGTAAGATGCTACAGTAGGAATGGGATGTGTGTAAGACTTTGGACACGGGCAGAGCTGTGTACTGCGTGTCACTTGTCTGGAGCTTTGTGGGATCTGTCTGAATAGAAGATCAGAATGTTCTCAGGCTCTCCTACCAACATGATACATAAACACAAAACATACTAAGAACTCATAGTCCAATATCAACACGTGCCATGAAGCTCCCTCACCTATAATATCCCCCAGAAACTTGGAATATTCCTCTACCAGGGTAATGATCTCAATATCTACTTTTTTCTTTTTCTCTTTTTTTCTCATTCATCTGACACTTCAGTCAGAATGTGAGCTCTAGGGAAAAAAATCTTAACCTCTCTGTCTGTAACATCAAGTAGAGTACATAGCAGGTTTGCTCAAGCGGCTTTTAGTGTACAAGCTGATCATCTAGAAGAGATTTACAAATCCTGAGTCAATAGTAAAGCTAAGTGACATGGATAGTGTAAGATCAAGTCTGGGAAATGCAGTCACAAAGGGGTGAAGGGGCCTAAATGCATCATTTTATAAAATCCAGTTACATTCATTCCAAAAATATTTATTGTACATCCAATATCGGCACATAGAGGAGAAGATATCATTAACAGTGTTGTCTTTTTGTCAGTAGTTGATACATCCTTCCTCTTATAATGTAAATTCTTGAAGCCAGGGATTAATCAGACTTAATCCAGCACCCTTGGGCATCATTTATAATGAATATCACACTTTCTGGGTGACATTATAATTTTTAGGACAGAGGTTTGTGGCGAAAATTAAAAAAAACAAACAAAAAACCCTTTGAAGTGAATCACTAACATTATTTTCAGCTAATCTTTGAGAACATATTGAAAGAATAGATTATGGAAGAACTTGAAAGTGCATGGTATTAAGATATTTGAACTACAATAGAGTACACACTTAAAATCATTTAATTACCCAGTAGTTAAGGGTAGAAGACTTATCTTATATTTTAGTTTGGACAGATATTATTAATCCATGTTTTTAAAAATAACTAGAGATGACTACCGTATAATAGGGTGGGTTTGAGAGTCTAGAATGGGGCAAATCTAACTCTATTTACACATCTGTCTCCAACTACTGGTTATTTCTTAGCTCCTCTTCATGAGAAAGCTCCTCAAGAGCTGTATTTCCTTCCTGTCTCTTAACTTGCTGGTGTAGAATGATTACTCTGCAGGGAAGGTGACTTGAGCTTGCTGCTTCTCACTATCTCTTGAACCCACTCAAATAGACTTTCGTCACTACCCTACTGAAAAGGCTTTATCAAGATCACCACTGTTTACATTTTGCAAAACACCTGTTACATTCAAAGAAGATAACCATGATCTCAAATCAGATTCTAGCTTTGACTTGGAAAATCAAAAGATGCAGTAAAAATGGGTTGCTGAGAAAGGAGCCCCCTACTCCCTTTGAGATGCATTCTCTACCAATAGCCCGCAGAAGCATGGACATTACATATTATGGATCAAATTCTAAGACAAGACTTGCACCGCTACAGACCAAAGAGAGCCTGAGAATGAAGTTAAGTGAGCGAATATGTAATTTTTTTTCATAGAAAAATGTAAAATATTTGTTAGTCAAAACTATAAAAAAATAGGTAAATAATAAATTGGATGTATATTTGCAAATATAGAGGGCAGAGTGTTAAGATTTATATAAAGAGGTGTTAGAAAGAAAAAACACCATAACCTTACTTACTAGGAGGATGAGCAAAAGATGTAAATGAAAAATTCACACAGACAAAAGCAATACGAATGATCCTTTTCCAGAGCCTTGCTAATAGGAAAAAGGGCAAAGTAAAATAATAGTAGGATGTCAAGGTTTACTGTTTACATTGTCAGTGGTTTTAAACTTTTAAAATTTTATGCAAAGAAGAGAGTCTGGAAAGAGCGTCTCTTTCATGCAAGTGAGAATGGAAAGAACTAGAAACTTCATGCTTGGGAGTGTGAAGTATAAACCAAAAACTCTAAGATTATCCATTTCCTTTAACATTGAAATTTCCTTTTTGGAAATTTATCCTAAGTAAATTAATTATAAGCGTACACAAGGAGGGAGCTGGAAGGATGTTTGTGGTAATACATTTTTACATAGCTGTTGGCCACCCAGGGCCCTTGGAGTACTGACACCAACCACAAATCAAGGCAGAGGCAGACTATGCCACATAAGATTGTTCAGTTGCTGGCACAGAAGTCTCACTCAACGCGGAAGGTCAGGTGATTCAAGCTTGCCTGCTTCTTGCTACCCATTGACACCATGGCCACCACACAAGCTATACCACAGCTGCTACCCTCTCTTACCTAGCAAGAGAAAAAGAAATGCCTAGTCCCACAATACAGCCATCAGGTTCCTTCTCGTTCAAGTCATAACTAAATTCTGTGAGACAAAGGTTTCTAGAGACTACTGAGACTAAATTCCTTCTCACAATCCTTGCCAAAACTATAAGCCCATCCCATTACCTATACTCACCTGACTTTTAGCCTCATGATCCTTTGAGCATCCTCTACTTTAACTCACCCTCCCATACCTCCTTTTTCTTCCAAATCCTTTCATGGGGCCTTTGGAACACAATCACATAACCAGAAAATTCCCCCATATCTGCACCTTTCACACTTCAACTAAAACGGACTCTCCCTGAATCTATGCTGCCTCTGCATTTCACCTGATGGAGTCTGATGTATTCTGGATTGAAAGGCGGTAGGTAGGTCAGCATCCTCTTTTCCTAGTCTAAACACTTATCCTTACTCCTGATAGAGAAATTCTCAGTCCTTCTACATATACCCTCTATCCCTCCTTGCTCCATTTCTGCTGACCATGTTGTTTGGACCCCTCATCTGCAGACTTCACATCCCCCTGTCTATCAGCCCCGCTGGATCACTTCCCTCCATACCCAGCTTCATTCCAATCCTTTTCTTACCAATTCCCTAAATCCTCTAACTTCTTTGACCCTTTCTTATTCATGCCAGGAAATACTCCCAGCCTGGAGGAGTTAGGATTTAACTTCTCAGGTCAATGCCAGGCTGTGGAATTGAGGCAGAGGAAACCTCACAAGGCAGCATTTTGATACTTCTATAAAATCATAGTCCAATCTCAAACAGACCTCCTCATTGCTTACAATCCTACCATGTTTCCCACCAGCTCCCTCTCACTCTCTTAACAACCAGGACTTTAAACTTTTTCCACACTCTTTAAACACCCCATCTACCTTCCAACTTTCAGCAGATGACCTTGCAACTTAATTTGCACCAAAAAAAAAAAAAACAAATAATATGCAACTACTTTGACTTTACTAAAATGTCCAAACCTGCCTACATCTGCTCTCATCTTACTTTCATCTGCTCTCCAGTGGAGGTTTCCCTCCTACTCTACGAGGCAGCCCCCTAATGTGGGTGCTCTGCATCACATCCAGCCCACCTCTCAGGAAACTTACCTTAACTAACAATTATCCCCGTGGTAAACTCACGATTACTTCCTCTGCAGGCTCAATAACTCCTTCTTATTAGCACTGAGACAAGTGCAAATCTCTCCCTTCTTCAGAAGGTGAAAATCTAACCCTGTTCCTCCAACCATCGATCTTTTCCTTCTCTACCACATTCTCTACTCCCACCCTCACAACGCAGCAGAGACAGTTTCGTGCTTTAAGCATGCGCTCCAGAATCAGATTGACAAGGGATCAAATCTTGATTTTGCCGTTTACTCTGTGAGTGACCTGGAGAAACAACATCTCTGACCTTGGTTTTCTTCATCTCTGAAAGAATATGCTCCTGGTTCCTGCTCCATAGAGATATTGTAGGGGTTAAATAAGGGAGTGCACAGAAAGCACCAAAGGGACTGTCTGAGATCTGGCAAATGTTCTAAATATCATTTATAACTATTATTTATAGCCAAACTTCTGGAAAAGTTGATCGCACTTGCTATCCCCTTATACCTCTTTGCACCTCAATGAACTAAGCTCTCCGGTCCACTCCAACACTCCACAGAAACTCTTCTTACGATTTCCAGGGACCTTCAATTCCTCAATTCAGTGAGTACTTTAGGTTTCCATCTAATTTAGTTTCTCAGCAGCCTTGAAAACATTACTTCTTGAAACATTTTTCATATTTCCTTGACTTGTCCCCCATGATCCCTAACTCTTGCTAATCCTTCTCAGTATCTCTTACCAGATGTGGAGATATTATTTAAAATATGATTTCTATCTCATTTCCATGTTAAGAACTTATAGTTCTATAAAATAATTCTTATTATAGGCCTAAAATTCACAGGATATTGTGTTCTTCTTTTTAGATATAAAATGAAGCCCCTATATCATCATTGCAGAATAATTTTAGAGTGATAGATTCTTAAACTATTGATAAAAATTTCAAATCATACAAAGAGTTTTAAAAAATCTGCCATCTCAAGACCTTACTCCTCAACATAAATGTAATCAATTTAATAGTTTTCTATTTTGAGAATTCCTAAACAAAAAACACATCAAGGAATTGTTTTTAAGGAAAAATATCTGAACCAGAGGTACCCAATCGACAGGCAGTCTAGATTTTGATACATAAAGTGAAAAACCAGAAGCCTGGGTAAATAGCATCTGTTCAGGTCATGGGTTCTTAATTTGGGAGGCCATGGACACATTTTGCAGTCAGGTGGAACCCCACCTATTTCAGTTGTGTAGTGCTGCCTAACAGACCATCCCAAAATGTAGTGGCCCCAAACAACACACATTTATTTGCTCAAGATGCTGTGGGGAGGCAATCTGGGCTGTGCTCACCTGGGAAGACCTTCTGCTGGTCTCCCATGGAGTCCCTCATGTGAGGGCAGTCATCAAGAAACTCGGCCTGAGATGATAAGAGACGGCTTCAACGACATATTTGGTTTTGGCGCTGGCCATAATTGGGCCTCCCTCTCTACATGGTTTCCCATCTTAAAGATTTGCCTTGGCTTCTATCCATGGAGGGAAGGAGGCAGCAAGAGAGCAAGAAGAGAAGCTTCCAAGTTCCACAAGACAAGGCTCAGAAGTCACATCGTAGCTGCAGCATTCTATTGGTCAAAGTAAGTCACAAGTCTACACCTGTTTCAAGGGGGGTAAAAAAATCCCTCTCGATGGGAAAAGAGACAAAGTCTCTTTGCAAAGTGCACAGGAATGCACCAACGAGGATGGGGGGAATTGCTGTGGCCATATTTGCAAGCAATCTATTTCAATACCACTTCTTGGAGTAATGTTTTTAAATGCATAAAATAAATTGCACAGAGTTACAAAGGAAACCAACTGAAGAATAATCCAATTATCAGACTATTCAAAAGAACTAAATTTTTGATATAGAAATCTGAGTTCTTTATTTTTCCATTAAGAATACAATATCCAGCAGTGAGTCTAGTAACTAGCATAATTTCAAATTCATAATGAGTACTATGATATCTTGAGATATCTGCAATAGTTGTAGTGCAGTTGTTTTTTTTTCCCCGAGGAAGATTTCACCCTCAGCTAAAATTTTTTGCCAATCTCCCTCTTTTTTTTTTTTTTTACTTGAAGAAAATTAGCCCAGAGCTAAAATCTGTGCCAGTCTTCTTCTATTTTGTATGTGGGTCACTGCCACAGCATGGCTGACGAGTGGTGTAGGTCTGCACCCAGGATCCAAACCTGCAAACCTGGGCTGCTGAAGCAGAAAGCAGTGAATCCAACCACCAAACCATGGGGCTGGCACTGTGTAGTTTTTTAACTATCAGTTTTTTATTGGTGACAAATTCACACTCTGGTGTTTGTTTCTACATTCATAATTGAAGGAAATGCAAACTTTGAGTCAGAGGTTAGAGTAAAAAAAGATGTAAGTTTTCACCCATCTAAGTTCATGACCTCCCAATGACAAGGACTCAGATGAAATAGCTTGTTTTAGGTATGTGGCTTGCTTATGTGCATGTGATCCTCTGTGTCCCTCCACTAGGAAATATAATCTGAGCACACCCAACTCTCATATCTCCAGGATCTATACCCAAACCATTCATTCCTGCATCCAGCAAACACTACTCAGATGTTCATGACGCATCAGGCTCTACAGGTCCTACAGACAAAGCTCTGGGGCTAGAGTGATGAACTAAACAGACAAAGTCCCTGTTCTTGCTAAGCACACATTCTAGTGAGTGTTGTCTTATCATGAATAAATGAATTGCTCCTGCCATTGTATCTGCCACTTAAGGACCAGTTACAGCAGAGTAATCTTTTTGTCTTGTAAACAGATGCCTCGCACATTACTTAGTTCAAAGCCCTGCCGTATTTGGCAGATGTTAGATAAGTATTCCTTTCTCTTTTTGGGGGGTTGAGGAGATTGGCCCAGAACTAACATCTGTGCCAATCTTTAATCTATTTTGTATGTGAGTTGCCCCCCACAGCATGGCTTGATGAGTGGTGTAGGTCCACGTCTGGGATCCAAACCTGTGAACCCCAGGCCACTGAAGTGGAGGGTGCTGAACTTAACCACTACTCCACGAGGCTAGCCCCAGAGAAGTATTTCTTAAGTGAGTGAAGAGCTGTTCTTAATGCCCTTGTAGTAATAACAACAAAACTTCAGAAAGCATTGTTGTAGCTCTTTTTCCCTCTCTAGGTAGAATAACTCAAATTACTTTTCTCCATGATGCCTTGATCAGCAATGAAAACAAACAAGATAAAGTCTATTAAGTGGTAAAAGTTGATCTGGGCAGAGGTGTTTTCATGAATACCTTGTGATTCAACATAATGTAAGCATCCCCTTTAATGATGTTTATGTGTGAGAGTGTATCTGAGGAGATTATTTAAATGGATGCTGGGAGCACAAGACCAGTCATGAAGCCAATTTTTAAATCACTATCGAATATAAGACTGCACCTGTTAAAATAGTAATTTTCTGTAAGGCAGTTTCTATGTTTACTATGAAATAGCACTGGCTTGATCTTTGATAGAAGATGAAATTGGGTTTTCATCCAAAGGGGCAATAAATAGTATGCTCATTCTCAGCAGGTTCCTGGAGTTGACCTCATTCCTACACACTATTCCTGGAGAGTGATAATAGGAAGACTGTTTTTTGGTGTTAATCCTGTTTCTTTCTCATAAGAGACTAAAGCAAGTTTTCTTGTCTACAGTTTCACCCCAAATTCTATACCATTCTTAAAAGCTTGACAATCTTGCAACACAAGTGGAGAGAGCATGTCGGAGATTAATCAGCCTCGGTTCCTTCTCAATTACTCAGCAAATGCCATCATTTAATTCAGGAATGATTGTCCTCCTGCTTGACCCCCTTCCTTTTATTACAATCCATTTACCTTCTCCTAAACTTATCATCTTTTCTAGATCCCATAGTCCACCACTTTAAGCCCCTAATAACACAATGCACTGAATTTTGTCACTATGTTCCCACCATTCATATTAGAAATTTCTCAATTTTGATTCAATCCTGCACCTGCCTTTCTTCTTTCTACATCCTGACTTGTGGGCAAAAAAACCATGGCAATCTAGACTATGACCTCTGTATGGGCTCCAGCTTTTAGTGAATTTTCAATGTCTCTTGGCAACATTTTCCTTTTCCCATTTTGCCCAGAGTATTTTCTGAATTTTCCTCATGCTCATCAAACTCACTGTGCCACATTTCCCTGCTGTGCCTCACACTTCAACATGCCTCCTAAATCATAGAGAGAAGAGAAATCATCATCAGAACTCCCACCATGCCCCTCCCCTGAACCCCTTACCAATGTATCACTATCTTTCTTCTCTTCACCTCCATCCATTGGATTTGTGAGGATAAGGATCATGTTACTCCTCTTCAAGGTTGATCTCTTAACTAGACTTACGTGATCTTCAGAGTTTTCTGCAACCTCCTTTCGTCAATGATTGTCCAATTCTCTCTTTTCTATATTGTCAATCTTCCCTCTCCACAGGAAGAGACCCTTTTTCCCATAAACAGAATAATTTTCTCCTTCATTAGCAAACAAAAGCAAAAAGAAGTAAAAGACAGAAAAAAGAAAACCTGTGTTTAAGTTTTGTGTATTTCTAGCTTCAGTCCTTGCTCCAGCCTTCTCTTCACATCCAAGCTTCTGGAAGGGGTAATCTATCCTCTCTGTATCTGGTTGCTTGCCTTTTCATTCAGTCCTCAATCTATTGTAAACTGACTCCTAGCCTATGTCCCCAACTTTCCCACTCAAACTACTCCTGTTAATGGAACCAGCAAATTCATGATTCTCAACTCCAGTCCATACCACTTTTCAATCCTCATCTTCTTTAACCTGCCAGCCACATCGGATGCTATTAACCCTGTTCATCCTGAGATTCCCTCCCATCTTGTTGTCTGACATGCTCTATCAGCCTCTGGTTTTACCTCTACCTCCCTGGTCTTTCCATCTCATTCTCTTGCCTGAGCTCCTCTTTCTCTGTCCACTTAACAAGTAGGTTTTACCCCGTTTACTCCTCTTGTTTCTTACCTTAAGTTAATGATCTCACTTAAGCTCATGGCTTCAATACTCACCTGATGTTGCCAGACTCCAAATAAATTTCTTCCATTCGCATCTCTCTCTCTCCTGGGCTTCCTACTGCTTACCTTAAAGTGGATATTGTATGGAAATCTCAATATCATCATATCCAAATGGAAGGCGTTAACTTCCACCTCCCCCAATATGGACACCAGGCACTAAATTGTTCCTTCACCTCTGTCCCTATCTTACCCACAAGCTAGGTAACCACACCAGAAACCTAGGTGTCTCCTTCAACTCTTTGATTCTGCTCTCATTCCCAATCAGGTCCCCTCCTCCTTGTTTCTGGAATCCATCTCATCTTCTCATCTATTCCTGTCACTGCTTTCTTTCAAACCCCATCACCTCTTGCTTAGATCAGACACACATTAGTGCCCCGCCTGATAGATGTAAATTCTGATCTCACTTATTACTGTTCTCTCACATGGTGCCCCACCCTTCAGCCTTTCCAAAGTACTTGAAATTCTCTAAAAAGTTCATGTTCTCATATGCTTTTTCCCATATACTTTAATACACTGTTCTTTCTGCCTAGAATAATCTTTCCATTTTCTCCCTCTCCTTGATCCTCTGGGAATTACTTACTTATCCTTCTAAACTCATTTAAAACATCACCTCCTTGCTGAAGGCTTCCTTTGTTTCACTGGGCAGAATTAGGCACTGATGCTGTGAAAAATAACTTTTATGTCTGACTATTTTAGACCCTCTTATTGATTTTATTCTACCACCTCCACTCAGTGCTAAGCTAAACAAAAGAAGCAGCTGTGTTTTACTAACCATCTTTTCCCCAATGCCTAACATGGTGACTGCGCCATGTTAGACATTATGAATGAAAGAATGAATGAATTTGGGAATAATACCATGGCAAATATGAGCACATTATATGTTCCAAAAAATGCAACAGCACCAAATATGGTCTTTCACACAAAAAAGCAAGTGAAGAGAAGGTGGGATTTTATAGCAGATTTCCTATAGAATGTGTCCTTGTATGTTACCAGAGTCCCAAAGATCTAGACAGAATCTGAGTGGGTGACAACCAACCCTTGAGCAACAAGATGATTAAAAGAGCCAAAAAAATTATTTTCAAATTACTTCCTCAAGATATTGGACACTGATGCAGACACTATTCTTATTCTGAGGATCTTTGTTGCTATTAAATTAAAGAAGGCATGAGGGATGCATGTCCCATTTCAAAGATGAAGAAAGTGAGGGATGCAGCAGTTAAGGAGAACAGGTAATAAGTTTAGGAGTAATTTTGAGCTCATAGTTGTAACGCTATCTCTTTCTTTTCACTCCAAAAAGCATTTCACAAGGCAAGTGAGAGGGTTGCTATTAGAATAACCTTTCATTCAATCCAATACATGAATACATAAACCATTCACAAACTTCAATACTTTATTATTAGCAGCACTTTGCTTGTGAATATATCCCTCCACTGATTAAAGTGCACCTGTGTGTCTTGACAGTAAAGTTGGAAACCATTCCATTAGACTATTGATTGGCTCACCATGCATCTTTCATTTCCTGGCAACCTTCAAAACTGTAAAGAATCAGAAAAGATCTCTATGATTTAAGATTCAGATACATTTACATTCTTGCCATTAGCAAATATATGTTTCTCAAAAATGTGTTTTTCAAAAAATAGACTTTTAATGTAATGTGGTATTTTGGATTGGATCCTGGAACAGAAAAAGGATATTAGTGGATAAACTGTAGAAATCTGAAAAAAGTGTGTAGATTAGATATTCCTATTACACCAGTATTAATTTCTTAGTTTTGCGAAACATACCATGGTTAGGCAAGACATTAACATTAGGGGAAGCTGGGAAGTCTGTACTATCTTTACAACTCATCTGTAAATCTAAAATTCTTTCAAAATAAAAAGTTTTTGAAAAATGTTACCTCATCCTTACAGACATGCTTTTTTTTTGAAATTATTATTACTGTGAAAAAGCAAGTTTGTTGGTTCCCATATTCATTGCATATTTATCATCTGAAAATATGCAATGAGTACAGCTGAGAGCCTAGACAAGTGGATTCCCAGCAAAGATCAGCCCCACAGCCTTTAATAAGTAAACATGAGCTTACAGCAGATCCAACGTTCCTGCCTGACCATTGCAGGGGAAGGGAGTGAAGTGCCAGGAGATAAAATTGATTTTTTACTCCTTCTGCTAGATAATAATGCCCAACATCTATCTTACTTTTAAGATCAAGGCCAGGAACTAAGACACAGCCTGGAGGGGAAAAAAATCAAAATCAATATTACACATTATATCCTGGCCACATACAATTCATGCTAAAGTTGATACTATGGATACAGGACAGAGTAGTAATATCAATTTACAATTATTTTCCAAGATTAGAGTTTATGATCAATTCCAGGGGCCAAGGCTACGTTTCAGCTACATTGAAAAGTGTGTGTGTATGTATGTGTGTGTTGAAAGAGGAGGATAATGGGCTACAGATGAAGCCAAAAATCAAAATAAAATATAGGAGATGTAAAAAATGGTTTTGTTTCATTGGCACCTTCATATAACTGACTGGGTACAAATAGCGACAGTCAGAATCTGAAGGACACTTAAGCAGCATTAGGTATTCACACATTCATTTAATGAGCATGCATTAAACACCTACCACATGCTTAGAGAAAGACGGTAAAAGGAAAGAAATCTAATATTGCAGGGTGCAAAATTTACAGACCAGTAGACTGAAATGATAATATATTTTTTCTTTCCTTTACATAATACATAATTCTCACTGACCTTAGTAGGATTTAAGAATGAGTAGGGAATGAAAAATTGTGTTTTATTTCCATGTATGCCCTATCCTTAGCAGAATCTGCCCAGTTTTAAAGCCGTTCCATGATTCACAGCCTTAATGCGGGCATAGTGGCATCAGGAAATATTAGGAATGTTTGTGTCAGAGCCTGAATCTTAAACTGGTATGATTCTTCTCAGCACACTTACATTTTAGAAGGGAAATAATGCAAGGATAATATTCAGAGCGACATTTAGAATTTTTGAACGCGAAATGTGCTTTTAATATTCAAAGACAGTAATGAAACCCATTCTCAGTATCACAGTTTGTCAACTTCCAGAAATGTGATCGGAAGTTATTATTTTGAAGTTCATATTTCAATTATAATGCAAACCTAAAATTCTTAATAATAACTGCTAATACCCCTTGAGCACCTGTTGCACATGAGGCACTGTGCTAAGTAAAGACTCATGGACTTCTCGCAGATAATATTATGCCATAAAAAGCGATTAACACCCCATTTGTTACATGGAGATACCAAATCTTAGGGAGGTAAGTAAATGACCCAAAGTGAAACAGCTGGTGAGTGGTGACCTGTGGTTCAAACGCAGGGAGTCTGAGTCCAGAGTTCACACACTCCTCTGAACAATGCTGCTTTCATGGTTCAATAATTTAACTGACCCTAGAATTTCTTTGCCTCTAAAATAATAGTAAAATTGTTATTGCTACTTAAATGGAGCTTTTTTTCTCTACGAAACATGTTATGACATTGTCTTTGTCCTAATTCTTTGACCTCCCTTAGTACAGAAAGTTTTTGTTTTGCAGCATTTAAAAAAAAGTAAGTGTTTAAGTCATAAAAGAGGAAAAGGGCAGAAGAAAAGTTGAGCGTTACATTTGGAAGAAGGTGAAACTTGAGAGCTAGATGGTACAAGAAACAGCAAGCAGAGGAATGGGGATAATATTTGCAGGTCTGCATCGTTCACAGAGGCCTGAAATGCCATGTCAGTATTGAAAATATCACATACAGAAGGGACAGGGCGAAGCAGATCTTGGGGACACATAGACCAAGAGGTGTCCTTGAGGCATTTGCCACAAGAGGGGACAAGTGAAAAACTCTATCCTATGCAAAGAGAGGAAGTATGAGCAGGGATGGCCACCACCAACACTAGGATTGGCCTAGGCATGCACATAATCAGGTGGAAAAAGCAAAAAGAAGCGCCATATTCTGAGGCTGGGTGTGGGTACCTTCTCCTGGTACCCAAAATACTACACTTGCAAACTTAGGATCATTGAGAGGGTTGACAGTGCATCCAATGTGGAACTAGCATGGACTGCAGGGTGCTCAGTGATTGCACCCCAGGGTGCTCAGGGAGGCGAGTCCCAGTCTGTATCATCCTTGACCAGAAAGGGGGGCCAAACTGCCTCCCAAGGAGGAAGAGATTTTAAACAGAAAGTAATCACAGATATTTCAGAAGAAATGTGATGAAAGGAGAAACGCCTTCTGGAGAAGTGATTCTAGCAGGGCAAGCATCTGTGAGCATCACCACATCCAGGACTTGACCATTGTGGTCCAGCCAATGACTCCATACGATGGAAGACAAGGAACTGGAGTCCTGCTCAGGGAATAGCAAGGTTAGGCAGGTGAAAACCTCTCCTCCCTCCCACCCTACCTCATGTAATGCAGGTGCTGCCTATTTAATATTATTAAATATAATTATTAGACCATTCGGGATGACAGAAATGATAGCAAAAAGTTGAAGTCTTTGCCACTTACCTCTAAAACCCTCCCTTTCCTCCACAAATTGTACGGTCAGCTGGCACCTGGAATTATCTATGTCCACCTCTCCAGAGTGGCCACCTCTATCATTTTGAAAGCTAATAACCCTTAGCATGCTTAAAGAGGATTAAGGAAAACAGTTTCCTCCCCTTTAAGGTAGAAGTCTTCTTGGCAAATGTTTTTAGTTCTACTATGTGCTTTGTGATATTTTGCAGGGTAAGTACCCCAAAAAGGGGCCAAAGAGGGGAATATGTACCCTCCAACGACAAGCAATCAGTTGAGAATGATTCCAGCGCAGCCTGAACCCACTTTCTCTCAATACTGTTATTTATAGCAGCACTGGGTTGAAATCTCCAGGCTGCTTCTCTTTCTGTGAATCTGGAAGTGAGAAGCGCTTCGGGAGAGGCCTCCAGGCACCTCAGTGCTGGCTGGAAGATCTGTGCAAACAGCTCCGATTGGTGTCAAAGCCCCCATCTGGGTACACAGTGTGGAGCCATCATCTGCTTATCTGCCCAGTCCGGATATGAATGCGTGGAAGCTGGTACACACGTGTCAGCTTTTCCTCTGGAAAAGGAAGGACAGCCTGTGGGGAGTGGTGATGATGTGTGTGTGTGTGTTCGTGTGTGTGTGAACTGATGAGACAAAATTCTAGTCAATTTTTCAGACTTTTTTCATTTGTAGTGATCTTGCTCTTCCTTTTTATATTATCTTGATGATAGATGCCTGTCCCCTCTTTAAAGATGGCATTTTGCTATTATTCCTGTGATTTCCACTAATTGTGAAGTAGAGCACATGTTACACTCACATCCATTCCCATGGAATCCCAACCCATGATTATAGAAAGACAGTGGGCTTCAGAGTCACACACATAGGGTTCAAATCCCAAGTCAGCCCCATAATCAATCATTCAATGATGCTTCCTGCGTATCAGGCACTGAAATACACCGTTGTGCAAGTCTCACTTTCACGACACTTATGTTGCTATGGGGATAACAGACAACACCTAGGTAAACACAACCCGAGGCGTGGGGTGGAGTTGAGGGCTGTGAAGAAACGAAAACTAGGGTGAAGCATGGCCAGGGAAGATTGGCTGATAAAATGACCTTGAGCCAACGCTTGCCAAACAGTGAGCCATACACAACTCTGAGGGAAAGGTGTGCTATTCAGAACCAACGGTAAGTGCCGGGGCCAGGGATGGGAGTGTCCTGTTGAAGGGTAAAAAGGCCAATATGGACGAGTAGACGGAGTCAGGAGGAGTACACAGAAGACTAGGTCACCTTGGTAAATGACCTCTTTTGAGCTTTAGTATTCAGTTAAATGTGTGAATAATAATACATCTTTTAGGAGTTATTGTAAGGGCTAGAGCAAAAACTTTTAAGGGGTTTATTGCACATCTGGTTCAAAGTAGATGAGCTAGTAATTCTCCATTTTCACCCCCTTCTACCCGCCCATCTGTGCCTGGCTCTATGCCCTGGGAGCCCAACCACTGTGAACCACACCTCCCAGGCTCCCTTGTGGGCCTGATCAGAGGCCAGGAAGGGAGGGGTTGGGATATTTCCTCTCCACTTACTTCCTGTTTTGGTGCTACATTTCTGTCAGTAGCTGCATTTCCTCGAGAATATGACCTTGTGATACCATGATTTATAATAAGAAATATGTATTTGGTCTTCATCCCTGTTCCTGGTACAGAGCTCCTAAAACCCTTGGGATTTCCTAAGTGATGAGAGCAATAAAGGTGTCTTTTGTTATTCATAACAAGACCCTTTCAGCTACATCTGACTTTATGTTAATGAGATACTTTTGGAAAGCCCCCGATAACCTAAGAATGGGGGCTGGTTGCCAGGACACCCAGCCATGTCATTAGAGGGTTGGAGCTTTCAGTCCCACCCTCCTGACATCTGGGACAGATGACAGGCTGGAGACTGACTCAGTCACCAATGGCCGATGATTTACTCAGTCGTGCCTAAATAAGGAAGCTTCCATAAAAATCCAAAAGGACAGGGTTCAGAGAGTTTCTATGTTGGAGAACACGAGAAGATTTGGGAAAGTGGACTACCTGGAGAGGGCATGGAGGTTCCGAGCCCTTTCCCCATCCCTTGCCCTATGCATCTCTTCCATCTAGCTGTTCCTGAGCTATACCCTCTTATAATAAACCTGTAATCTAGTAAGCAAGCTATTTTCCTGATTACTGTGAGCCACTCTAGCAAATTAATAGAACCAGAAGAAGGGATCATAGAAAGCTCTGATTTACAGCCAGTCACTCAGAAGCACAACTACCAACCTGGACTTGCCATTGGCACCTGAAGTGGGAGGAACGACGCATTCTTGTGGGACTGAGCCCTTCACCTATGGGATCTGACATCAACTCCAGGTAGAGAGTATCAGAATTGAGTTAAACTGTAGAATGTCCAGCTGGGGTTGCAGAATAGCATGATGTGTGCAAAACCCACATATCTGGTGCCAGAAATGAAGCAGTGTTGTAGAAAAGTTTTGAAGGCAGAGGAGACACACAGGAGAATATTTTTCTTCTTACATTAGCCCCTTACAAGAAGCCCTGTCTCCCTGGTTCCAGTTGTCCTGGTCTCTCTCAATACTCTTTCCTCTTCATGTCCTTTCAAACTTAGGAGTAGCACTTGCTTACCACGGTTGGTTGTCTCTGGGTACAGCGTCATCCCTCATTTCCTCGCTTTTGTGTTTCTCTAGCTCTGATCATGCCTCTGTGGGTAGTACTGTCATTAAAGTTTCTGAATTTGAATGGTTTGCCATACATTCGCTTCCCTGCTAGGACCAGACTGAAACAGTAGATATTCAATAAATATTATTATGATTGTTGTTTATTATTATTGTTGTTGTTATTACTACTCTCCTCATCAACTCATTCAACCCATATGCAAACTATAATCATACTAGATTGTAGCTATTACCAGAAGACATGAATCTCTTGGAGCATGGTAAGGAAGAAAAGAGAATTTTCCCTGTACCCTTTTTGGTTCTTGGCTGAGACTGTCCCTGTAATAAAAGACAGATTAGCAGGAGAAAAGCAAACAGAAGTTTAATAACATGTAAACCTCCTGTATACATGGCAGATACCCAGGAAACTGAAATGGCCCAAACCACCATCTTTAACACCATCTTTGGCTAAAGACAAAAGGAGACATTCTCAGGTGAGGGGAGCCAGTTATGGGAGGTGACCAGGAGAAGCACAGAAAACCAAAGTAAGGTTGTTATGGAGACTTAAGTCCTTGTCTTCTTCATTGATAAGAGTTTCTAGAGATTTACTGGTGCAGAGAGAAAGACATCCTTGCAAATGGAGATTTCCCTTATAAATGTAAATGTCTCTTGCAAAAGGGTAACTTCTGCATGGTTTTCAGAACTTCTTCTGTGTCTGCTGTTTCTTAAAAATAGTCAGCCTAAAATAATCCTCATGCCAAAGAGGCATATTTTGGGATGGAAAAATATGCTCCTTTTCAATGATCACACCCAGAATACAGAGGTATTCAATATTTTTAGAAGGAAATGCATTAAAACATACAACTTTATCGTGATTCCCTCCATGAGCATGCCATCTAAAAGCTCCGTGGCCACGCTGAGGCTGAAGAGAAGCAGAATACAGACTCTCACCTGTTCCTTCTTGCAGTCTCTCAGTTTCCTATGGCTGCTGTAACCAATTACCACAAACTGGGCTGCTGGAAACCACAGAAATTTATTCTATCACAGTTCCAGAGGCCAGAAGTCTGAAATCAGAGTGTAGACAGGGCCACAATCACTCCAGAGGCTCCAGAGGAGAATATTTCTTTGCTTCTTCCAGCTTCTGGTGCTGGCTGCATTCTTTGGCTTGTGGCCACGTCACGCCCATCTCTGCTCCGTGGTCACATTGTCTTTTCCTCTTCTTTGTCTTCTCTGATGTGTGTCTTTCTTGTAAGGATGCATATGATTCCATTTAAGGCCACCTAGGTAATCCAAGATAAGCTCCTTCTCTCAAGATCCTTAACTTAACCACCTCTTTTGCCACATAAGATAACACTCACAGGTTCTGAGAATTAGAACGTGGACCTATCTTTTGGGGAGTTACCATTTAACCGATTATACTTTCCATACTTTGTTTTCCTATTTTTAGCTACTCTAATATTATACATTAGATTATTTCTTCTTTCATCTTCCAGCCTCTTTCTTTGTGCCTTTCCTTACATTTTAGTCCTTTTTCCCCATCTGACTCTAGGTAACAGAGTGCCTTTGTCTGTTTCTTCTTCAGTTTCTCCAAGCTGAGTAGCCCTATCCATTGAACCCAAGGAAGAGCTCATTCTTTTTCTTTTGCCTAAAATAGTTTTTCCTGGCAGTAGGAAAGGTTCTCAAACATTTTCTGGAACTTTCTTATGAAAAAAAAAAAACAGCCTGGAGGAAAATCGGTTCCTTTTATCACCTGGGGAGTTAAACACTCGGGACTCTAGGACATTACAGCCATGCGTTTCAATGACAGACCCCATATATGATGGTGCTTCCATAAGGCTAGTACCATATAGCCCAGGTGTGTAGTAGGCTATACAATCTAGGTTTGTGAAAGTACACTCTGTGACATTCACACAATGACAGAATCATCTAATGACATATTTCCCAGAATGTATCTGTGTCATTAAGTGACACATGACTAGAGTTTATATCATGACCTATGAAAAGCAACACATTCACCTTATCTTTGACAATATTTAACCCTGATCTTTGGCACAAGCTACATATATGTAAAATTCTGGAAATGTATCTATTAGAACACAAAGAATAATAACATATTTCAAGATAAGGAAGAAAGAAGAATTCTCCTAAATGGCTGTACTTTTAGTCTGAAATGCCTACCTGATAGTCCATTGTTTATTTTCAGCCACACAATGAAAAATTCAGGTATTGTGGTGTGGTGCAAAGAGAAGGATGTGGTTTTTAGCATTCCTTCTCCCACTAAGAAGGCAAAAGAATAGGTAAGTACAGCCATGAACATTTCGGGACCTCAGTTTCCTGTGCAAATAATTGAAGGAGAGAATAGAAGTTGTGCATCCTTCTCTCAAATGGAGAGCTTTTATTCTTTCTAACCTCAATTTGAACGCTGTTTCACAACCTGACAAGCGATCCTTTCCTTGATGGAAATGCTTTGGTGAAAGTTCAAATTATTAAAATGTACTGATATTGATATTTAAAAAGCAACCAAAAAAAAAAACACTACTATCTTCAAGCCAGCATTTGTAAATTACTCTAGCTCTTCCTTAAGATTTCAAAGGAGACCCAGACTGTTTGTTTCCTCTCATTTGGCTTCATTTCGATCCCCCACTGTGCACCATAGGGGCAAAGAGGCACCATAAAAAAGGAAGAGAAAATAAACCAGATGATCAATCAGATGATTGAAGGTTTTTTGTTTTTTTCTTTAACCCAGAAATGCAGGTGCTAATTATTCTACCAGCCTTCCTATAGGTTGCACAGGGATAATAGGTGAGCAAAGGCTAATTTGGCAAGCTATAATAACAAATTATCTGTTTGAAAATCTTTTCATGATTTCAGTCTCAGCTGTACATTGAACGTTTTTAAATGTTTCAGATTTGCACTATTCTTTACAATTCTTTTCGAAGGTCCTCCACTTTCTCATTTCATTTTTGTGTGTTAATTTATTCCCTGGGCCACCTGTTGCAAGAACTGTCTATTACTTCAACAGAATGTAGAAAATTGTGTTCCTTTTACAAGTTTTTAAAACAACAACTCCACTAATGCTAAACCTTTAACCACACTGCTGGTAGCCTTCTTGTTTTAAGGCATCATCATGGTAATTTCTCTATAGAAAATAAGTTTAAAACTGAGAAATTCTGAGGTATGATTATTTTTTTAATATTTGTCCTTTTATGCTTTTTTTTTTTTTTTTTTGGTAAGGAAGATTGGCCCCTGAGCGAACATCTGTTGCCAATTTTCCTTTTTTTTTCTCCCCAAAGCCCTAGTATGTAGTTGTCCATTCTACTTATAAGTCCTTCTAGTTCTTCTATGTGGGATGCCACCACAGCATGGTTTTATAAGTGATGTGTAGGTCTGTGCCCAAGGTCAGAATCAGTGAACCCAGGACTGCTGAAGTGATGTGAACTTAACCACTATACCACCAGGCCAGCCCCATAAGCTTGATTTGGCTTTTACTGCAGAATTGGCAGCCCGAGGGAAGTTACTTCACTCCTACATCCCTATTTTAAAACTGCATTATTATACCTACCTCTATCACATATAAAATTATTAGATAAATTGATTCAGTTATGGACTGAGTCAGGCCAGGGAAAATGTAGAAGGTGAGGCGGTAACAACTTATTTAAGTTGCTGTAGTACTTGCCCAACTAGGAGTGGCATTCTGTCCCCGTTTGCGTTAGCAAGGGAGATGCAGGCAGGGGCGGTTGAACTCTAAACTGTAGTTCAAACACCCCAGGGGTCTGTTCCCCATCTCCAGAGGGGTAGTCTTCACTCTCGGGCCCAAGGGTGCTTGCTGAAGCTGATCACTCTTCCTTTTTTTTTTTTTAAAGATTTTATTTTTTTCCTTTTTTTCCCCAAAGCCGCCCAGTACACAGTTGTATATTCTTCGTTGTGGGCCCTTCTAGTTGTGGCATGTGGGACGCTGCCTCAGCGTGGTTTGATGAGCAGTGCCACGTCCGCGCCCAGGATTCGAACCAACGAAACACTGGGCCGCCTGCAGCGGAGCGTGCGAACTTAACCACTCGGCCACGGGGCCAGCCCCTGATCACTCTTCCTTTTGACATGGCTGACAAAACATTTCCAGAGTCAGGGAAAATATTTGTATTCCTGAGATGAGTGTGTAGAAAATATCAAGGGTAGTATAAAGCCTGAAGCTTGTGTCACACTTCAAATGTCTTAAATTTTCTGTAAGGAATTATTAACTTTCCTTAGGTTGTATGTCTTCTTGGAGGTTGCCTCTTGTCTGCCCTTCCAGCACCAAGGAAAGCGTCTGAAACATACTAGACCCTCAAAAATCCATTCATTTATGCATCTCTTAATTATTGAATATCTACTATGTGACAAATACTCTCCTAGGCTCTGGGATACAGTAGTACAACAAAACAAAAAAAAAAGGACAAAACTCTCTGCCTTTGTGGGGCTTGTAATCCTATTAACAAGACTGTGATACACACATGACTGTGTGATATCAAAATCTAGTTTTACTTACCTGACATCAAGACTTGATTCTTCCAATTCTTCCTGTGTGAACCTACACAAGTTACCTAACCATCCTGTGCCTCACTGCTTCATCTATTAAATAGGGATAACAATAATTCGTATAAGAATAAACTAAGTTAATACAGCACTTCGAATACTGCCTGGCACATAGTGAGTGCTCACTGCTGTCTATTACTAGTGTTCATTATATTTTAAGTTCATTATACATCTAAACCAGATGTGTTGTGTTGCTGATAAGGTCTCCTATCTGCCTTCCTACTAGCTGTGTATATGTATTGTGACAAATAATATAATTTTTTTTATACCTGGAAAACCAATACAGACAACAATCTAAATCTTCAATAGATATGTAACGTTCTTGGTTTCATAAAGTTTATATTCTAATGGAGGAATACAGACAATAAACAAATAGATACAAGTCAAGGGATAGTGCTATGAAGAAAATAAATTGTTAAGTGATGGGGAAAAACTTAGTTCAGACTGAACCGGCAAGAAGATGGTGTGTTAGTAGAGACCTGAAAGAAATGAGAGAGTAAGTCGTGTGTGCATGTGACGGCAGAGCAGTCCAGGAAAGGGAACAATAAATTCAAAGATCCCACAGGCACAAAAGAACCGAGATTGTTGGACAACAGTAAGAAGTCGATTTTCTTCAAAGAGAAAGATGTCCATTTTTCCATAGAGACAGAGAAAGTCCATTTTCCCTAGTCAGGGAAATTTTAGTGTGAAACTAACTTCTAAAAAGCATTTGCACACTAGGATTAGTTTATACTTTACCAGTGTCTATATTATAAATGCATTTTATTTATTTCTAAAGCCTAATTGTCCAAAGGGTAAAATCATAACTCTCATGCAAGAGTAAAATGAACCATGAAAGCTTATCAAAGATTTTATTCAACTCTTTAGTTAATGGTGGAACCAGTATTAAGATCAGTTTAAAGAATATTTGTGGATCTAGGTATTTATAGTCAATTTAATAAGGGAAAGTTAGGATAGATTACTAGATTAGATACAAAATTTGTAATTATCTTATAGGGCAATAAACTCTAACTTTGGGATTAACTTTTTACCAGACAAAAATTCTTTGCATCTCTACTAGATAAAAATCCACATGTTAATATGTAATCTCACTAAATTGAGATTTTAAACAATAATAAACAGGGCCTTGAGGGAGTCCATTCTCCTATATAACATTGAAAGGATATGCCAGCCACCTTTTGCCTTATTTCCAACTTTTAGATAATTTTTCTTAACACAATTTAACTTTTAGAGATATGCTTTAAAAGAATAATGAGATATCTATGTGGTTGCTCAGTGTATGTTAGTTTCTACTATCTTTAAAGATTCAGGAGATGAAGATCCTTATTCAATGAGATTTGGACAAGTCAGAGTTCTCTTTCTCTTTCTCCCCAACAATCTCTTTTGTTCCAATAATCTCTTGAGTTGAGATTTGTTTCTCTTGATATAAGCACAGTCCTCACTGTTAGGCACCAGAACTCAGGGGAACAGCTGTTTGAGTTCATTCTATTCCAATATTTGACCCAGTTCAATGGATTATTCTTACTAGAAACAATTCACTTCTTATTTTAAAGACGTTACTTTGACCCGTAGTTTTCAATGCATAGGGCTAAGTCCACACAGACACAATCATACCTTGGAGATCCAGATTCTCTCTAGAGAATGTACGTAGGAATTCTGTGCTTCTAATTAGCAATTATCAACGTCCCAGTCCTCCCAGCTATGGAAGGGAGGTGAAGAGCATGTATGTGAGCTAAGCTTTGGTATATGTCTTAATTTTTTCAATGGCAAGAGTATTTCCCTTTCCTTATGGTAACATCCTCATTTCTCTTGCTTCCTGGACTCTAATGGGAATGTAGGAATGAGAAGCATTTCCCAGCCTTAGCTTGTCAGAAGTTGGAGGGGGTCACAAATCTTCAGTGTCTTTTATTATACCAATGAGAACACTTCCTTTCTCCGTCTCCCTTACTTCACAAGATGCCTGCCTCATACCTCATTGTCCAGATATCAAAGACATGAGGATCATAAGGAAACAATTACCCTCTCATGACAAGGGGGAAAAAGCTTTACATTATTAAAAATGAGGGTAATCATTAACAATTACTCAAAATGAATGTGATGCAAGTTTATTAATCTCTCCCCTCCATAAAGACCAGTATGCTTCTGCAAACTACCTGAATAGAGGACACTAATTAGCTTAAACAGCACAATAAATTCCAGCACCAGAACAACCAAACTCTTCTCTTTAGACACAGTGACTCTGTTCAATGAAATCTAGATTTGTGCCCTGCGGCAGAAACACTGCTCCTGAGGCAACATTAGAAGCTAGGCCTTATTCCCTTGGTCAGACTGCTCTGTGAAGTCATTTGCAATCCATTTTCTTTTAATTGGAAACAAATTAGTACTGTCTGGAGAGAACAATGTGAACATTGAACCTCAATCTTTTGGTCGAGCACACCCAAACAGTATGTGCAATTTTTTTTAACACTTCCTTTTTAGCTACAACTTTTGAGCCTCCGATTATTTAATGTGGCCTCTAGGGTTCTCCTATAAGCAAGCCATTAATGTTAATGTGAAAATCTTGCAATGTTTGGAACAAATTAAGCACACACTGTACCCTAACTATTTTGCAGATATTGCTGCTTTGCTGGGTAGGTTGAGGGCAGGAAGTTACTGGAAACTTTTTTAATCATCTGGTAGATATTAAGCTGAAAGGATCTCTTCTGTCTACGCCCATGGCTTAAACTCTGTTTAGTAAACAGACAGCACACAGCTAACTGCTCTGACTTCTCTTTGAAATGAGTTTATAAATAAAAGGCCACCACTGCTGTGTATATTTCCATTTATGAAGCTGATAACCGCAGAGTGTGCTATTATTAAAAAATGTGTGTGCTGTGAAAGTGACTGCTGAGGATAAATGTCAGTTAGTGCCCATGGGACAGAAGATGAGTCAACTACCCACTGTCTTCAAGAACACGATGATCGCTTTATAGCTCCTCTAACTCAAAGGTTATTTTTAAAAGGAAGCTGAGGTTAGGTAAAAGATCAAAACCTTCATTTACACAAAGCTGAACTCTTCAAGGTATGTCCTCAGACCCCTGGCATCAGAATTATCAAAAGTCCTTGTTAGATATTCTGATTCCTAAACCTAATCCTACCCTTGACCTTCTGAACCAGAATTATGGGATGTCGGATTCCAGATTCTGCAGTTGTATGCACCCCAGGGGTACTCTGATTCACACTAAATTTTAAGAACCCCTGGGAGATGTCTTTTTCTCACCCTGTCCTCCCTCTGCACACTCTTCTCAGCCTCACTTCATCTCCCAGACTTGCCCTTGAGGCAAGGAGGTGACTGTGCAGTCAAGTTTAAGTCACATGTTTAATAATAACTGGAAGAGAAATGATTGTTAAGCCAGCTATGTCTATTAAACTAGAATTATCAAAGCCAGATTGGTGAATCATTTAGAAAGAATTAAAAGATTAATCTCCCTTACTGAAGAGTAGTTGAATTGTCCTACCCGATAGTCTGAGTGGATTAACACCTCTTAGGGGGATGGGGTACCGTAGAGGTAATATGTGTGTGATTCTCATAAATGCTAACTGACAGCTTGCTTTGGCAGATATATCAAATTTCTGCAAGTGCTATTTGAGTCAGCCTCCAGCATGGCTCAGCTTCTGGCGGAGGCTTTGGGAACTATGCAGTTTGCTCAGAGCAGAAGGGTGCCATGACCCTCAGGTAGCATGTCACCCACTAGCTGTTGTTTTCTGTCTCCAGAAGCCGTACACTAAGAGTTAACTATCCCTACCTCTAGGATATGAATATTCTAGAAAACTTAATTCCTTTTTATTTTGGCCTCAATTTAAATTTGTGTTGCCTCCTTGTTATTATAGGCATAATATTTGCTCAGTAAAACTTACTTGCTTTGTTAAAGTTCCCAAAAGGCTTGTGTTTTCAAAGATGTCGTTTAAACAGTGACGTTTTTGTTTTATTTTAAAGTCAAGTGTACAGAAAAATGTTCATCAATTACTACAGTAAAATACTTCTCAGTCATCACCTAGGATATATTTCTTAAAGATTTCACATAGTTTGAATTATCTTGCATTATATTTGTTACCTAAGCATGACATTTTATAGGAACCTCTCGTGATTTTAAACATTCTTTTTTGATTTTCTGCCATATTTTCAGATACCTAATTGATTATTTATTCTGAAATACTAACATCAGTGATATTGATTCAAATTTAGGCTTCAAACACTTAGAAATTTAGTGTGGCACTGTAAATTTAAGGATATGCATAAAACAGCAAAAATCTACGACTCATGGGGTCCAGGAGGGATCTATTCCAATCAGCATAATTTCTTTTTTTTTGAGGAAGATTAGCCCTGAGCTAACTACTGCCAATCTTCCTCTTTTTGCTGAGGAAGACTGGCCCTGAGCTAACATTCATGCCCATCTTCCTCTACTTTATACGTGGGACGCCTACCACAGCATGGCTTTTGTCAAGCGGTGCCATGTCCGCACCCAGGATCAGAACCGGCGAACCCCAGGCCACCGAGAAGCGGAACGTGCGAACTTAACCACTGCACCACCAGGCCGGCCCTCAACATAAGTTCTAATAAAGCAAAACAACAGACATAACCAGTTTCTTTCTTACCAGATGCAGTAAGAAAGTTTGCTTAATGTTTCTTTCGCTGCTTATGCAGAACAGTTACTAAAAGAAAAACTTTTGTGAATGATAAGAATGCTTTCATTTCCACTCTCTACAATGGAGGGATGTGAACTCCTCCTTGGAGATAATGGGAAAGTCTCTACTCCTCACCAATATGTTTCACATAAACCATGACAGTGATTTCAAAATAAACAGCATCCGTCATCGCAGAGATCATAAAGATGTAGCTCAAATTCTCTTATTCCGACCTGAAACTAATCCCTGAATTAATGAATGCCATGTGGGTAAATCAGAGGGACTTGAACCAGGACTAGGGTGTTAGTACTATGAATTGAGTCACCAAGAGATTACAGTCAAAAGTCAAAAAGTTCCACTTCTTTTTGAAAACATAAAAATAAAGTATTTGGATGATGAGATTTATACACATTTATGTAAATAAGGTCATACTAAAAAGTCATTCTGTAACTTGTTTTTGACAGAAATTCACATTAAATTAAATCATTCTGTTTTGGAAGCAGATCCTTGTCATTAGTAGGTTTTGAAAATATGTAGCAAAAGGATCACATAACAAAATGAGTGTAGTAGGGAGTGACTCTCATCCTTATTGCCACTTAACCGGCTTTGCCACACAGAAAGATTATAGTGACCTTCAAATTGACTCTGAAAAGAAATGATATACTAAATTTTATGAATCAGTGCAGTATTACAATTATAAAAGTGGGCAGAACTTTCTCTTTCATAAAGAGTTTTCTATTGGTTCATTGTTCCTGATTCAAAAGAGAAGAGCAACCAACCATCTGGAAGTGAAACACCTAAACTATTATCCTGAAATTTATTTGTGCTCTTCCTGTGTCTTGATCTCTCTTTACCTGAGGGACCTCAAGGCTCCAAGTTTCCTGACCCCTGCCTCCTCAGTTTCCAGGAGAGGAACTGGCTCTCAGGATGCTGGGTGCTAGGTTTTCAAACACTGTCTGTTTTCTTTCCCAGTGCTGTCTCGTTGAGTCGCATGCCCTCCAGAGGGCAAATAGGACTCAAAAGATCCTCCATATTTGTCGGCGGTGATACATTCTGCTTTCTCCCACGAAGCCGGTTCTTGTTCATGGTGGAAGCTCGTAGACCCAGGTTTGCATAGCCACCCACACACCTACCTCACAAACCTCTTTTCTTCCTGTCCCCTGCTTTCTTGAATCTCAGTTTATTGTTGCTGTCAAAAGGAGATAAGCATATGTTTGTCAGGATTACTTCCTGAAAAAGATCCCGTTTCAGACTCATTAAATAAATCGTGACTTTGGAAAAAGAGAAGGCAAAGAGTATTTTTGTTTCTCCCTTCCCCCAGAAAGTGGTTTGCATTAGCAGAGGAGTTAATAAAACTGCTTTGGTCAAGGTTGTATGCGAATTTTTAATATATATCTTATGTGATTTATATGATAAAGCCACTTCTGTATTATGCTCCCTCCGAGTGTCCAGACTTCTTATCACTGAATCACAGTACAACCTCCTAACAAGTTTGAAATTTAGTTAGAAACACGACTACTTCCCTACAGGCTCTGAGGTCCAGCTCTTTTCTTTAATACCTGATAGTAGCTGCTATTAGACTTTAGCTGTTTCAGTTATTTCCAAAGCATTTCAGTCTTTGGTGCATACATCTGAATCCATCAACAAAAAAATTTTTAAGACTCTACTATGTTCCAAAACAAAAGATTTTTAAGAATCTACTACTTTTAGATTTTATTTTTTTTCCTTTTTTTCCCCAAAGCCCCCCGGTACATAGTTGTATATTCTTAGTTGTGGGTCCTTCTAGTTGTGGCATGTGGGACGCTGCGCCAGCATGGCTCAATGGCCACGCCCAGGATTCGAACCGATGAAACACTGGGTCGCCTGCAGCAGAACGCGTGAACTCAACCACTTGGCCATGGGGCCGGCCCCCCAAGAATCTACTATTTTTAAAAGTCTACTAGCTGATGAGAGAGAAAAGGGCTATAAAGTTTATTAGTTGACCTCAAGAATATTAAAATTAAATAGATAAACAAAATATGTAAGGGATGGACTATGAGATTTTTCCTCTAAATGCAGTAGAATTTTGGAGATTCACAAAGTCTGGGGTTATGGCATTAAACTGAATTTTGAGATACGAGGATTTGGATGCATGGAATCATGGAGCACAGAAAACAGCATATGAGCCCAGGCCTAGATAAGTGGAGACTATGTTAGAGGCAGCATCACCAGCATATGCTGGAGTCTGCCTGCCTGCAGAGGAGGGCCGTGTGGGAAACACTGGGGAACCAGTTGGACTAGGCATTATTGATCTAGTTTATGATGATTTTAAAAGTCAGGCGAAGTACCTTAGATTATGCCCCTCTGACATTTGGGTCCTACAGGAAGCAGATGTCAAGACAGAGAAGCACAGGAAATGTATTGAGGGCAACGTCTGTGAAAAATAAAGAGGGAGAGAGCAGAGCAGAGGTAGCAAGAAGACCTTCAGACCATTACAGGTCTGACATCTGTGGAAAAAGAGGAGGAAGGAAAGAGGGTTGGTTAGAAGCGTCCTCTGACTGCAGTGCATCTATGAGAAAGTCCCAGCCAGACCAATGCTGTCTCTGGCCCAAGGATCCTGTGTTGGAGGAGTCCACTTTAGGCAGAAATGACACAGGCCCAGTGTTACCACCACATGTAGTCACGGTCCGGGAGCTATTCAGGAAGAGCACGGCCTCAGCTCTAAAGCTGAGGCAGAGCCCACAGCTGCAGGCTGTCAGCCTACAAGGCAAGTTCTCTCTTGAAGGGAAATCTGAGTGGTGCACACCAGAGGCTGCCACAGCCCCCAACTGCCTTTACCAGCAAGTTTAATCGTTGACGCGTGGTATTAAAGGG
Source organism: Equus przewalskii (assembly GCF_037783145.1). Lineage (NCBI taxonomy): Eukaryota > Metazoa > Chordata > Mammalia > Perissodactyla > Equidae > Equus > Equus przewalskii. The sequence goes on from NC_091855.1 coordinate 29,043,177, forward strand.
CCTCTGCACACTGACTCCAAATGACTTCCTCAGACTCCTGACACAAGTGGATTTTAAAACACCTTGTGTGGCCAGGTCAATGGCTTAGTGGTTAAGTTTGTGCTCTCTACTTTTGCCGCCCAGGATTCGAAGCTTCAGATCCCAGGCGTGAAAATATACACCGCTCAACAAGCCACACTGTGGGGGCATCCCACATATAAAGTAGAAGAAGATTGGCAGGGTTGTTATCTCAGGGACAATCTTCCTCAAGCAAATGGAGGAAGATTGGCAACAGATGTCAGCTCAGGGCCAATCTTCCTTACCAAAAGAAAAATAAATAAATAAAACACATTCTGGTTCTGGACAGGCTCTTTTGAATCTAACTGCCAGAGGCCAACAAAAAATTCCAAAAAAGAAATGTATTGGCTCAAAAATACAGAAATTATAAAATTGGTTTGGCATTAACAAATATTTCATTTATCATTTATTATCTACTTTATGGCATTTTTTCCAACCATATTAAGTGTTGGATTTAGTATCTGTGAACATATTGTCATAATTGAAAACAGTTTATAGGTTAGAATTTTCTCCTTCTTGAAAGTTTTTCAGAAAACAGGCAATGATTGATATGAAGTCAGAATCAACGTTAAGCAGTTACTCATAGCCAATTTAATTCAAAGCCAAATTTTAGAGCAAAGACTTATGTTTAACTTGTAATGTGGGTGCATTTTAATGTGCTTTATATAATGAGCGGTGGGACTTCTAACAGGCTTGTGGATTAGAATATTCTAGGATGTGCCCACTTCTGCAGAGATGCTTCTGGGACAGGTAGGTGGCTTTGTGGCATTATTTCTATGCATTTACATTCTCTTTAACTAGAGTAGCAACTTTTTTGTTCATTTTCTATATTGAGATTTGAGATATGCTTACATAAAATACACCAAGCACTGTTTCAGAGACTGGGGATATAGCAAGAAAGCGTAAAACAGTTTTATCTTTTTATTTTTTTTTCTTTTTGAGGAAGATTAGCCCTGAGCTAACATTCGCTGCCAATCTTCCTCTTTTTGCTAAGGAAGAGTGGCCCTGAGCTAACATCTGTTCCCTCTTCCTCTATTTTATATGTGGGACGCCTTCGACAGCATGGCTTGATAAGCGTTGCATAGGTCCCTGCCCCGCTCCAAACTGGCAAACCCTGGGCCACTGCGTGAACTTAACTGCTGAGCCACCGGGTCAGCCTCTGTAAAACAGTTTTTTAAAAAAAGGAAAGTAAAAGAAAGAAATCTGGGATGAATGAATAAAGAAGATGTGGTATATATACACAATGGAATACTACTCAGCCATAAGAAATGATGAAATCCGGCCATTTGTGACAACATGGATGGTCCTTGAGGGTATTATGCTGAGCGAAATAAGTCAGAGGGAGAAAGTCAAATACCATATGATCTCACTCATAAGTAGAAGATAAAAACAACAACAAACAAACACATAGCATTGGAGACTGGGTTGGTGGTTACCGTAGGGAAAGTGGGGGGAGGGCAAAAGGGGTGATTAGGCTCACATGTGAGGGGATGGACTATAATTGGTTTTTGGGCGGTGAACATGATGTAATCTACACAGAATTCGAAATATATTACGATGTACATCTGAAAGCTACATAATGTTGTAATCCAATGTTACTGCAATTAAAAAAAATAAACAATTTTTAAAAAAAGCAAACTTAAGGCAAACAATAAAATATAAAAAAAAGAAAGAAATTTGTTCCTTCAAGTAACTTTCGTCATGGGACGGTTACTGGTTACAAATAAATAAACTAGTATAATAGATAGTACATTAGACAGTGATAAGTATGGTTGAGAGAAATAAAGAAGGAGGGAGGGAAAGAGGCTGTGCTGTTTTAAACGGGGCGGGGGCTGCGGGTCAGGGAAGGACTCACTGAAGGAGATGGGGGCGGTGTCAGGGAGAAAGTCGTCGGTTGCATTTTGACACATTATATTGAAATTCCTTATAAATCCAAGTGGAGATGCCTGTGAGGTAACTGGATATACTTGCTAGAAGTTCCAAACAAGATCTAGGCCAAAGATAGACACTTGAGAGTTACGTATATGGTATCAAAAACCATTCATTCAACAGACAGATATATATTAAACACCAGCTATGACTGGGCAACTGCTTTATGAACTCGGGATGTGTGGCATCAACAAAACAAACAAAAATCCCTTCCACGTGGAGCTCGTTATTAAGTTGGGGTAGGAGAACACAATAAAATATACAAGCACATTAGGTGGTGTGATGGTTAATATATGTGTCAGCTTGGCTGAGCCATGGTGTCCAGATATTTGGTCAAACATTACTGTGGATGTTTCTGTGAGGACATTTTTGGATGAAATTAACATTTCGATCAGTGGACTGAATCAATAAATCAGATCATCCTCCATAATGTGGGTGGGCCTTATCCAATCAGTTGAAGATGTAATAGAACAAAAGACTGAGTTTCCTCAAGCAGGAAGGAATACTGCAGCAGGTGAGCTTTGGACTTGAACTACAAGATGGGTTCTTCCCTAGATCTCCAGGCTGCCAGCCCACCCTGAAGAGTTTGGGCGTACCAGGCTCCATAATTACATAAGTGAATTCCTCGAAATGAATCTCTCTCTTTATATGTACACATCCTACTGGTTCTGTTTTTCTGGAGAACTCTGACTAACACAGATAGTGACAAGGAAGAAAAATTAAAATGAGGAAGAGGTATAGAGAATATGTGAGGTGTTTGTAGGTGGTGAAGGCAGAAAGAACCTCACTCTAGAGATGATGTCTGCAAAGACCTGAAGGAGATGCTCTCTTCTTAGACATGAAATCAGATCCCCTAGAGTAAGGGTGGCCAAACCTTTCCTGCAAAGGACGAGATAGGAAATATTTTTGACTTTGTGGGCCATCGTTCTCTGTCACAACTATGCACTTTGTGGTTATAACATAAAAGCAACCATAGACAACAGGAATGAGTGTGACTGTGTTCCAGGAAAACTTGATTTACCACAACAGACAATCAGGATTTGTCCTTTGAATAATAATTTGCAGACCCTGACCTGGGGAGTTAGGATAGTGAGAGAAGACAGAGCTCAGGGGTCACTAATCAAAGAAATTAAGAGGCACAAGACTAGGAGGCTGAAAAGAGACCAGTGAGAGAATGGGAACACCAGGACAAGGTGATATCCAGACGAGAAGAAGTCAACATATGTCAAGGAAGAGGGACAGATCGCCTATGTCACCTATTAAGGTGAGAACTGACACTTGATCATTGTGTTCAGTCACATGACAGACATTGGTAGAAGGACCCTACATTTTAGTGTAATAGATAATAAAGTATGCCCCCCAGATGCCCCCTTTTCAGGGCTGACATAGGTGTCCCCAGCCATTGGGAATATCAGCTGCTTGTGGCTTGCATCTTATCTCTCACTGGAATTGCCCTCGTCTACAAGAAACTTCCTCACCCAAAGTTACAATCCCTAGCTCCCAATAGGCAGCCCACGGCTGACGCAGGGACACAAATGTTAGCCAACTTACCTCAATTTAACATCACTATGAAGGTCCAACATGGCTTCAGAGCTCTCCCATAGGATGGGCTGAGCCTCACTTGTAGGCACATGGTGAGTCAGCTTCCACCTCTGCCTAATCTTGCCTTCCTCACTTTCTTCCAGTTGTGCCTCTTGGAATGCTGCCCCATGAACCTTCTGCATGGAACTCTCCATTACAGCGTCTACTTCTATAGAACCCTGTCTAAGACACAGGGTTTGCCCATGGACCACCCAGGTTTTTGCCTATTATCCTGATGTAGTTGTTAACGGCACTCTTTTCACTCTCAAAGGTGTCTCAGTTTGGGTGATAAACTGTATGATCGCCCAAGTCAGAAGCGACCTTTGCAAGAGTAGTTTGGTGGTATAGTAGGGGCACCAGTCACTGACTAGAGGTGGGGGGGTTTGAGAGGGAGAAATCAGAGGCAAGGAATGGTACACAGAGAGCATAGACAACTCTCCAAACAGTTTTTCTCTGTGTGGAACAGAGTAAGTTGATGGGGGCAGTGGAATCAAAAGAGATATTTGTTTGTTAAGATGGGAGAACATACGGTTTACATTTTCGCTAATATGAATGATCCAGTGAAGAGGGAAAAATAAACACTGCAGAAGAGAGAGTGGACATTAGCAGAAGCAGTGTTTTTGAAGAGGTGGGTGGAATAAGATCTAATCCACAAGTGAAGGAGTTGATCCAAGATAGATAGGTTCATGGCCAGTTCTTCATTGTAATAGGAGGGAAAGCGGTATTTGATGCCAACATGAGGAGGCAGGTAGATACAACTGCAGGAATATTGCTTGCATCTGTTTCTCAGTGAAATAGGAAAAAAAGATGCTTATTATAGTACTCTTCAGAAGATTGCCTGCCATTCAGTCCCTTGCCTGATATTAAGTAAGAGTTCAATAAAAGTAAGCTTTTATTAATACTCTTAAAGTGATTCTGCATCCTTTTAGATTAGCTGGATTTTGTTTTTTAGAAGAAAGATACTTTTGTAAAAAAAAATACTTTATCAATTCACTGCACTTGCACAATTCATCTCACTGGTCAATCTAATTTCCTGATTTTCCTTCAAACAAGGAAAGGAAATAACCTTAAGCTTGAGTGATTTGAAATCAGACATTTTCTCCTCCTGCTTGGTATTAGCTGAACTTGCCTTGTCAAACTTAGTGTCCTCATCAATTAAAAAAAAAATTGGTTCTTGTGACTTTTTAATGAGATTCATTAATGAAAGAGACTTAACTCAATGTCTAATTCTGCACCTAATACAGGTATCTAATATACAGTGGGTTTACTGGCAGAATGTGGCCAGCATCACTCCCAAAGCCCATGGTCTTTCCTGAACAAATGATTGGCTCGTATTGAGTTCGTGACCAGCTAAAAGCCCCAGGCTTTGGGAACCATGCGTTTTTATAAGGCTCTCCCACTAAAAGAATACCCAGTGTTATAACCTCAGAATGTTCCAAGTCTATCTCATCATTGTTCCCCCCACTCAGTGCCTTTCCTGACTGGTAGGCAGAATAGTGCCACCACCTCCCTAAGAGGCCCATGTCCTAATCCATGGAATGAGTGAATATGTTATGATACACGGCAAAAGGGGAACCAAGATTGCAGATAGAATAAAAGTTGCTATTCAGCTGGCTTTAAAATAAGGAGATTCTCCTGGATTATCTGAGTGGGCCCACTATAATCTAATGGCTCCTGGAAAGTGGAAGAGGGGGACAAAACAGAAAAACCAGAGAAATGAGACTGAGAAGGTCATAAGGTGCTGGCTTTGAAGATGGAGGAGGGAGGCCATGAGCCAAGGAAAGCAGGCAGCCTTTAGAAGCTTCGAAAGACAAGGGAAAGTCTGCTCCCCCTGAGCCTCCAGATAGGAACACCGCTCTGCTGACACATGTTTTTAGCCAAGGGCAACCACGCTGGACTTCTGACTTCAGAACTGCAAGATAAATTTGTATTGTTGAAAGCTACCAAGTTTGTAGTAACTTGTTACAGCAGCAACAGGGAACTAATACACTGCTTTCCTACTCTGGCTCAGCACATCTGTAGAATGCAAGGAGTGAGAGACCAACACGGAGAGAATCCTCTTATCCCTTTTTTCCCACTCATCTCTAATGAGTTTCCTGGGCATGGCATTCTATTACCTACCAAAGAAAATTCCCAAATCTCTAGACTGGCATTCACACCCTCAAGATTTTTGCTCAACCAGCCTTCTTCCACTCTTTTATTCCTAATGCTTTATCTGTCTGCAATTTCTTTTCACTTCCTCTTCTCTACTCATCCATCTCTTTAAAATTACATATCAAAGACCAACTCTTCTGTGAAGCTTCTCTGACATTCTCCATCTTCACCCTCACTCCTGATACAGATGCATCCACTCCCATAGAACACTGCCCCTAATGTAATAATCACTCACTAAATAAGTGTTGAATAAATGAATGCCAGATTGGCTTGAAAATATGTGTAGAATTTGTGTCCCCAATCTTTCAAACTGGATGTTACAAGTTTCAGGGCTTTCTGATATGAACCTTGTGCAACTATCATAATGGTGCCTCATGTGCCTTTCCGGCTTGTATTTGATCTGGAAATCTTACAAGATAAAGTGATTTTCATCATCACCTGGTCTATAAGTGGTTATTTCAGCTTGACTCAATACTTTTGTTCAAAGGCTTAAATATTATTTATTTTAATAGACTCAAATAAAAACTGATACAGCAAAAAGAAAGCCAGTGTGATGATATGCTTGAAATAAAATGCAAGATTAAAACCCCGAACCATTGGAGGGACAGTGATGGGGGTGAGAGTGGTTCAGAAAATGAAGAAAATAATTAAAGTAAGTAAAATGTTGGGATTAATCTCCGTGGAGTCTCATTTTGTCATGGTAGCAACTAAAATGACTTTCTTTCCCTTCCTGTTAGTACAGCTATACCTCCCAGGATGGTTAATAGAAATTCAATTATCATGATTAAGTTTGCATTTGTAGACATTTCCTTTTGTTGCTGCTAATAAACTGAGATGTTAATTTGTGTACTTCAATATGTTTAGCTTAAGTGTGAGATGATATAGAATTTCCTGGATTTGGACATCTGAGAGGGGGCATAATGTTGAGTAAATCTAATCACCGGGCGGTTTAAAAGGTTGGCTGGGTTTACTGTCCTGGGAGCTGAGATTAGGCTGCTAATGGCAGACGCCATGCTGTGTATCCGTCACACCCCTTTGCTTAGGGCCTGGCCCACCTCCCTTGTTGTACTACTGGGAAGAGGCAGTAGTTATCCATCATTTCCTTAATTAGTTGATAATTAGGGAAGCTGTAGGACAAATACAGTGTTTCATTCCAGGAGCAGAGAAGCAGAGTCTTCAGATAAAAATGGCGATTGAGAACTAGTTACTCTCCCCCTTGCTCATCAGGACCTGGCTTCTGGAACTCCCAGTCATTTCATCCTTCTATGTTTGGATGTAATATCTCAGCAGTGCTAATGAGTAAGTGAGCATTAGAGCTCAGCCCTTGCTTAGCCAAACCTTTCCCTAATAAAGATAGCCAATTTGCTCTTCAAGTCCTCATTATCATAACTACCGTCATCATCATCACTGCCATCATTATGATTTACAGAGTACTTACTACGTGCCAGGAACTGTTCTTAAAGTTAGCTGAAGTCTGAATGATTTATACTGACAAGAAGTAGATATTGAACTGTAAAGAGGACCGTCTGGCAGCAAACTAGGCAAGTGACAGGCTCGGGGACATGCGGCCTAGGTTCAGAGCCTGATTTTTAAACTGGAAAATTACTTAACTTCTCAGTGACTCAGGTTTCTCAGCTGTAGGATGGAGAAACTAATAGTGCCTACATCACACGTTTACTATGAGATGAGAAGAAGAATTAAATACTCAGGGTGTCTAGCAGATATCAAGAACTGAATAAGTATTAGATGATTTTCTTATTGTTACGAGCAAAGTCTTATTCATTTTTGTGTCACTATAACTTAGCAGATTCCTTATGTTATGTTCCTTATACCCAATACTTTTAAATGGAAGGAAAGAATGACTTAGAAATGATCAATAGGAATCAGTTAATTAGTGAAGTAACCTGACTAATGGCCCTCCACAGATGTCCACATCCTCATCTCTGGAACCTGGGAATACATCACCTTGTGTGGCAAAAAGGACTTTGTAGCTACATTTAGGTTAAAGAACTTGTGAAGAGATCATCTTGGATTATTTAGGTGGACTCAATATAATCACAAGGACCCTTATAAGAGGAAGTCAGGAGGATCACAGAGAGAGAGCTGCAATGGCAGCATCAGAGGTTGGAGAGATGAGCTTTGGAGATTCAGGAAGGGGCCAAGAACAAAGGAACATGGACAATCTCTAGAAGCTGGAAAAGACACGGAAATGCATTCTCTCCTGGAGCCTCCTGAAGGAACGCAGTCCTGCCAACATCTTGCTTTTCAGAATTCTGAACTGCAGAACTGCAAGATAATGTTTGTGTTGTTTTAAGCCGTAGAGTCTGTGGTGATTTCCTATGGCAGCAATAGGAACCTAATACAACTGGGTTTTAAGCATCATGTGAAGATAAAAAGGAGTTAAGAACCACTCACCTCAACTCTTTGTGGGTAATATTCGTCCTCTCAGGCATTTTCTGGCCCGGCTCACTGAAATTTAGAGCCACTCATGAAAATCTTTTGATTTAATCACTGTTTTTTGGATTGGAAAATAATATGTATTGTTGCATCTTGCCTGTTCGATAGCTGTTTATATTCACATGGACTCATTTCTTTAACAATTTATGATGATATTTGAATCTGAGTCTTTATAGTCTTCAAAGAGAGTGTTCATTTTGAGAACAAAGGTGCTAGGATAAGTGTGGGTGTTGACGGTTGGGCACTTCTCCAGGGACCGAGTTGACAGGAGAAGCCTCAGGGAAGACCTGCTGTGAATGACAAAAGTGAGTTTACAGGAAAACTTCACTCAGCTGGTGTCAGGGCCTGCTTATGAGCAAGTTATAATTTTCAGGTATTTTATTGCTGGGCTCTACTCTTCTACCAATGTGATTTGGGAACTGGCATGTGCCTGGTTGGCAGGAGGCCTAACTGAATTGAAAGTCTTACCTCCAAAGCATCCCTCAAGAAAATTCTTTCAGTGTTGGGATGAATCTTGTCTCTAGGTGTGTCCTTAGAAAGAATTGCTGAAGAGCCTGAAGTGATCCTTTTCAGCATGGATCCTGCGCACATCAAACCTGTGTTTGGCTCTGAGCATCTCTCACTGCTGATGGAAATGGTCCCTAGGACCAAGGACAGTATAATAAAGGTCATCTGTGTTCCCTGTGACCTCAGCTCTGAAGGGGAGCAGAATATGCCACCCCAAAATATGCCTCTTTGTCATAAGGATTATTTTAGGTTGATTATTTTTAAGAAACAGCAGACACAGGAGAAGCTCTGAAAACTAAGTAGAAGTTGCCCTTATGTAAGAAACATTCACTTTTATAAAGGAATCTTCATTTGTAAGGATGTTTCTCTCTGTACCGGGAAGAGGGGGATGACCGAATCTCTAGAAACTCTGATCAATGGACAGGCAGAGACTTTGGTCTACATGACAACCATACACATTTTTTCCTTGTTACTGTCCTTTTACTTGTAACCTCCAATTAAAAAGCCATCCTCCACCCCCAGCCCTCCCAACGTCTTTCGACGTTAGCTGAAAATAGTATTTAAAGTGGTAGCTTGGCCCATTTTGGGGAGTTACTCAGTTTTCCTGGATATTTCCCATGTATGCGGGAGGTATACATGTTATTAAACTTCTGTTTGTTTTTCTCTTGTTTATCTTTTACTACAGAGGGGTCCCAACCAAGACCCTAGAAGGATAGAGAGAATATTATTTTTCCTCCCCTGCAACTCCTAGCATGCCCCCACCTACTCGAAACCACTTATGACAACACCAAGGGTTCAAATAATCCCCGACTTTTCCCATTACTTGCAGTCTAGCCACCCTGCTGATTTCCCACCTCTTCCTTACCAACAGTGATTGAAAAGCAATTGTGAAAAACATACCTGTATTGACAGTGTAAGGAGAGCAGGACCCACCTCAAACGGCAGCACCCACAGCTCTGCTGGAGGTAGAAAAGTGAGAGCCCCAAAGAGTTGGATGCTACAGTACAATTATCATTCCTGTTTAGACAGAAGGAAACTGAGGCTTATAGAGGTTAATTGTATGAAAACCCAAAACTTGTGAGTGTTAGGTCAGGATGCAGACTTCGACTGGTCTGATTCCTGAACTTGGCCAGTAGCCCGGTCTCCATAATTCCTTTCTCTGGTGGCACTTAGTGGAGAAGGAACTGGCCCTAGATGACTGTAGCAACAGTGGGAGAAGGGATACTTTGAGGAGGAAGCCCAGAGCTTTCTAGAAAGCTAGAACAACACTGCCTTCCACTGACCCATCTTTGCATTCTAGTTTCACCCTAGACTTTCTCATAAGTCTTACAAATCTTTATTTTAAAAAGTGAGCAGGGGGTGCCAGCCTGGTGGCTGAGGAGTTAAGTTCATGCATACCACTTTGGTGTCAGGCATTTTCTTCTCTTTTTTAAGGGCACTGAGTAGAGTAGTAAATTCAAAAAGATTTTTTTGACCAAATTCATAAACCACTGTCCCAGGGTTCACTAGTTTGGATCCTGGGCATGGACCTACACACTCTTTATCAAACCGTGCTGTGGCAGGCATCCCACATATAAAGTAGAGGAAGATGGGCACAGATGTTAGCTCCAGGCCAATCTTCCTCAGCAAAAAGAGGAAGATTGGTGGCAGATGTTAGCTCAGGGATAATCTTGGCTTGAAAAGAAAAAAAAAGTGGGAAGGAATTCAGAATTTTATTTTGGCACTCCTGAAGGGTGGACATCAAACTCCATGGTCCACAGTGGAAGAAGGACCAAGTCATTTACCTGGGTTGGGACCCACTTGCCTATAGTCAAGTGGAGTTAAAAATAGAGGAGACCTGTCAAACATGCTCAGACCAAGGCATCATTGGTAACAGCCTATTTATTAAAGGAATAAAACAGCTTGAAATCCCAGAGATACAGGCTGAATACAGTGCCATGTTTGGGAATGGCGAACTTGATGTGTAGGAGATAAAAGGACTAGCTTCAGGCTCAGAAGCTGGATTTGAATGCCAGCTTTGTCTCTTCACAGCTTTGTGGCGTGAAACAAGTTATTTAATTTCTCTGTGCCTCAGTTTCTTCATCTGCAAGATGGGGGTGACAGTGCATACCCTTCAGGTTTATTGTGAGGAGTAGAAGAAAGCACGGGAAGGCAGTTTAGCACAGAGCCTAGTGCAGAGTGAGAACTAAGGAGATGGCAGGCAGCATTACCAGCGGCAAACATGTGCACAGGGCTCTGGAAGGGGCTGGAGCCATGCTCTGCCCTCAGGGCTGAGTCCCTGGCCTCCCCGTTGTCCTGCCTTGATCTCGCATTGGGGCTTACATCTGTGTGAGGAACTCCAGCCTCACTTCCTTTACTACTATTTCACAAAAGCCTGGAGGTGCTCAGAGAGTGTCTATTTTACACCTTTTTGAAACTCTAGATTCACTTAAAAACAACCAAAAACCAGGAGAAGCCACATAAATGTGTAAACTGTACACCACAGTCTGTCTGTCTGCAGTGTAATGAAGGGAGCAGATCGATAAAGCCTTAATTGTGTTGCTGAGGTCCCAGGGCTCCGAGAACACAGTTCACAAATGGAAAGCTGCGAATGTAACATCCGGTCCTTTTCCCTCCAATATCTCACCTTACTTCTTTGAAAAGATTACATCTAATTTTAAGACATAAATAACTTGGACAGGAACTAAAATGCATTTTACAGTGTGGTAGTGAAAAAATAATGAACTTAGCTTGGTCCCAATACACCCAAGGCTTATTTCATGCATTATGTCAAACGCATAAAGTATCATATTTATGGTATAACCATAACAGTCAGCTCCCAGAATCTGAGAGAGGGTATCGCCAGTACTGAAGAGGAACACAATTCAATATGAAGATGAAGACAGAAAAATTCAATGGTGTTTGCTTTATAAATCACTTTTTAGATATGTATATTTAAAACCAGAGGTTTTACCTTCTTAGCAGACAATTACTTCTGGTAATATTATCATGTATCACAATTTAGTATTGATTCCCTATTTTATATGTCCAGAAAAAGAGATTCTTTTCTTTGTGGGAAAGTCTAATCAAAGAATAATTTATAATATTCAATTGAATAAACACTCTCAACATAGGCTATTTTTTCACTTTATAAACTCAGGCATATTAAGCCCATTTATTTCATTTTTAATTGCCTGTTGGTTGCATATTGTTGTATATGCATACATATATACACATATGTGTGTGTATATATATATATATATATATATATATATATATACACACACACACACACCAGGCAATAATAAATCCGTACATTTCTTTATGTGACCATTTAATTCAATTTGAAATGCCTTTCAGAAGTGTCAGTGTATGTTATGGGAAGCAATTCTGCTCTGTCCAAAATTTGTATTTCAACAACTCAACATTGATACTATTTTATTCTCTCTTTTGACATCCATAATAGAATGGATGAAAACTAACATTTAAATAAAGTAATGAATCCTCAACTAGCTTGAGGAACAAATGCTGGGAATAGTTCAGAAGATAGTTAAAATTAGACCAGCCTTGACCAGTTGAATAAGTTACTACCTAGATGTAGTAACTAGATGTAAATTACATATTTGTAGGATTAACGTAATACTTTTTGTACCGATGGGAATACCACTAAATGAGAAAAACTAAATAATTCAATCCTAGAAACATTTATTGACCACTGACTATATGTCAGATTCGAGGAATAGATATTGCACAATCAAAAAATAGAGAAGAAGGGGAGCTGTGTGGTCCAACGGGAAAAATAAGATGATATAATATATTTAATCTCAAACATTCTGGGTACCTAGTAACATTTTAAGTTTTATAGAAATCTGTCATAAGATAGCTCTTCTGGCAGCCTTCTAATCTAGTAGATAAAACAAGACATATTGCTCAAAAAAAAAAATCAGGCAACAAGGCGAAAAGCATATGCAAAATGAGTGTCATATTAGTAAGATCTAAAGAACTTTATAGTGAGGAGCAGAGAATGGAATAAAAATTTGGCCCAGCACAGAAATAATAAACTTCAGGATTCTGATAAAGCCACACACCTAATATTTCACTTAAACTTTTGAGGGAATGTAATTTCAAAATGTTATGTGATTGCGCTTAACCAAGTAGCCATACCCAGTGGGAAAAGTCCTTTCTCTCATGTGCTTACATCTTTTCTTCCAAGTGGATTACAGCTAATTTTCAGAGTAGTTTCTAAACCTCCCTCAACAAAGTTATCAAAGCAGACGAATTATGCTTCCTTGATGTTTGTTATTAACAGATTGTCCGCTGATAGGATTACAGTCTCCTTTTTCGTCAGACATGAAAAACATTCTTGGAAGTTGGATTAAAAATCCAGATAAAATAATAATATCTTCTGCATTGCATTACCTTCCATGCTGTTATATTTGTTATCTAGCTCAATGACAGCAAACACAGACGAAATGCGCTTGAAATGAATACCACGTGTAGGGTGTTTATCCCACATAAAGTGGACCAGAAGCACTGGCATTTATTGCTATGACTTTAATAGAGAAGTCTTTACATCATGTTACATGAAGTGGCAGAGCTAGAATATACAATAATTGGAAGAAAGATACATGGAAAAATAAACTTTCCTGATGTTATATATTAGATTCCACAGTGGTCTCAGGGCATGTCTGATGATCTTAATTCATTTAGTGTGCTGAAACAATCCTTCTCTTAGGCTAATATCTTCTCAATGTACATAAGGCTGCGCTACTGGCTCAGACATTAAAAAAGAGCCTTGTAAAATGTTTCTTACATAAATAAATAACTTGAGTATCCAGATACGTAAGAGCTTAATTCTCAAGATCCGGCATGTTTAAAATTCACATTCTTTGGGGTTTCAATCTGCAGCAGAGAAGGAAACCCTCTTTTATGATTGAGATTTCTGAATATATAACCAATAAGCAGGGCATAATGACTTTCCTTTGCCTGCTGACCATATCCTTTAGAATTAGTGGAAGGCAACAAGATCATTGGAAACATCAGTCATTCAAATTAAACATAATTTCCAGATACTTGAAATGGTGCAGATATGAGACCATGATTTATATTTTCAGGCTATATATTTTCTGCTGCTTTCTCCAATTCCAGTTTGATAATGGTATTTCCATGACATCAGAAAAAAACCAGAAAACATAAGGATGCCATGTCAAATAGGTTGGATTCGTTATATCAAGATTTGTTGACTTGCAATTTTTAATTTCCCTGAGAGGATTAAAGTAAAAGTGCTAATAAACTGGTCTAGACCATAATCCGAGTTTAAAAAGAAAAACAGATCCAGATTCCTTTCTCTGCATTTAAGCTTTTGTCTCTCTCTTTCTGGCTTATAGAGCCAGCCTTTTACTTTGTAGATAATTAACCCATTTGAGAAGTTTCTTTTAGGGTGGCAGACGAAAGGGAAGGCATTTATTTGATATTTTTACCTCAATCTGGCCTTAAGCAAAACACAAACACAAGCTGCTATCCATTCATCATTGTCTCCTCTTCTTACTGTGTCGCTCAAAGTGATACACCTCTTCTCACTCTCATCCTTTCTCCTCCCTCTTTCCCAAATCTGTAGTCAGGTAATACAAACTTATCAAGTCATTTGAAGGCAGAGAACTGATTTTAAGCTCCTGGTTCCTGCAATTATGCTGTGCAGGCCATAATCAACGTATGAAATTAACCACATTAATGGAGTGCATTGGAAACTAAGTAGAGAATAGTTTATTCTATCTGGATAAACTACGTGTCTTGTATTTCTGGGTTTGACATAAAAAAAAAGAGAGAGAAGAAATTCTGAATGATAAAAAGTTGAAATAACTCGTAGAACATGAGCCCATTGTCCATATAATTATAAAGGAGACTACTATACTTTCAGAGCTACAGATGTCAAATATCGGTGAGCCCATCAGAATATGGATTCAATCTGGAAGTTTCTCTTCAGGATAAAAGTGGTCAGCCTGATATGTTTGTGAAGGACATTCTGTGTGTTTTTATATCTGTCATACATATGTAGAACATGTTCTCAGGTTTACACTTGCCCTTTAACTCCCAGTACAGGAAATCTGCTGCTAGGAAAGACTTGTAAAATGTTTATGACATTTAAATCATGCACAAGATTTCTTACTCAGGAAGAGTGAGCTATAAAATTTGCATATGGTGTCCAACACTTAGACTCAAAGTCCTGTATTTGGCTTTCCACAATGTTGCTTATACAGCTGCTTCATCTTCTAGCCATTTGATTATATTTGCAATGTTTCTTTTTTGTTATCGAATGTCATATTGGTTGGGTTATCTTTGCTCTCTGTTAGGCACTAAGTAAATTATAAATTATATCAGCATCCAATCTCATTCAAGTTGATCTTGCCCTTATGATGTGTGGAGGACTTTTTACTGTGCAATATAAAAAGTTTTAACATCTGTTGCTTAGAACTGCAAACTTTGCTTCCAGAAGAAACTATACGAAATATCAAGTGAACAAGGTCACATTGAATATACGTGTATAGTATGTCGCATATGTAATTCATGAACATCCAGCTTTGGTTCCTCACTGTCACTAGTATTCATGAGTCACATTTATATATGTAACCAAATACCTATTGATGTCAACATATGTGAACACACACCTAGAAAACATATTCCTCTTAAGAATGGAAGAGGAATTCTTATATTTTAAGCATGCTTTTAATGAGTATATTAATTTTATTTGAATAAAGTCAGTGAACTACATTGAACATCTTTAGAGACAGAGAACCCTGCAAAGGAATTTCAAAAAAATCATTTTAGAGCATAAAATATGATAACGAACAAGGTAACATCAAATGTTATAGGAGCAGTGATGTGGAATAGACCAGACAAAGGGGATTGGCTCTGCTTTCTCTGAGGAAATTCTGCAAACTTGTTCACTTTCCATGGTGGTTCTGACTCTGAGAAGGGAAAAACATTCAGGGAAACAGAGTGAAAGGTGCAGCATTAGTGGTCTGAGTCAGAGCCACCCAGAAGAGTGGCTTCTCATGTGCTTGTGTGGCCACCAATGGGTCCATCTTCCCTCCCCATCACATCATCTGTGCTGCCAGAGCTCCCTGCTCCTGAGGGAAAAATCTGGGAGATGACATAAGGCAGTGCCTCAGGTCTTTAGTCTTCGAAAATTGAACACAAAAAAAATCCTCTCATTTGGAATACGGCTGAAATTATTTTTGCCCTTCTGGACTCCATTTGATTATTTTTCAGTACTAAATACAAGCAACTAGATTTTGAGTGTCTGCTGGAAGTCAGGATAATGGTAGACTAACTAGAAAGATAAAGGTGAAGCGAGTGCAGCAGGGTTTACCCTCAGAGATCGCACTATCCAGTACCTGTGCACAAATTCAAAGATGCAACACAACCATACCAGAGAAATAAACAAGCGCACGTTGAATTTCCAAAGTACGTGAAATAATGCTCTGATTTGAAGAGCAGGTTCCTGAGACATAAAGCCGACTGGGTTCACAAGGGAGGATCAAAAAAGAACTGAAAAGGTTTAGGTAGGTAAAATGTAGGGGCAGCTCAGGTTCTAGAGCCAGCCTGCCAATATCTAACCTCATAAGAACTTTCCGTGCCTCAGTTGCTTCCTCTGCATTAGGGGGGACATAATAGCTACCTCATAGTTACATATCTGCCCCATATGCAGCCACCTTATAGATATATAAACATTTCAATTGTGCTTCATACCTAATAAATCCTCAAAATAATTAGCCATTATTCTGTTATTGTAGTTCTGGTTTTAGGAAAATTTATGAGCAAAGGATGCAGTAGGTATTGAGGCAGAAATAAAGTTTAAGATATTTTGGAAACCAGTAAATGCTTCCCTGGGACTGAGATGTTGGTAAGAAAGTAGAAAGCAGTCACTTTCAACTGGAGGTCTGGGGAATCAGTTACATTTGCAAGATTCTCACATCCCTCTCTCTTTTTTTCTCCCACCCAATACGTATTTGAATACAACGCACTGCACATCTACTTAAGCGTAGCCACTTTATCGTTATTGATGGGAGTGTGGAAGTGTGAATGTGTTCCTCACATGCATTGGGGAAGAGTAAAGAGTTGAGAAAAATTCTTGTGTTCAGAAAATAGTCAGTGAGAAACAAAGATAGGCGTGGCATTGTGTGCTACCATTG
Organism: Equus przewalskii; assembly: GCF_037783145.1. Lineage (NCBI taxonomy): Eukaryota > Metazoa > Chordata > Mammalia > Perissodactyla > Equidae > Equus > Equus przewalskii. Next base: position 29,060,033 of record NC_091855.1, read on the forward strand.
ACGTAAAAGTAAGATTATATTCATAAAAAGAGACAAATTTTATCTGAGAGAAACAATGATATAATCAGTGAAAGGGTATATGTTTCAATTCTACAATTTACTCCAAGCCAGCACAGGGTCTGGCATACAGCAAACACCCAGAAAAAAATGCTAGCTCCTCACTAGATTGATCAACCCTTTCATTTGAATTCCAGGCATTTGTGAAGATCAAGTTGAGTAAGCCTCCCTAAATTCACTGAAGTAGCTGAGGATTAATGAGGGCTTGATCTGTAAGCTCTTAACTGGGCATGAGGAGTCCCATTTGTATTCAGATTTCTAAGCATATGTGAGTGCAACAGGGAAGATGTTTGGGGAGATGTAGAATTGGGTATCCTGCTTTGTATCGGAATAAAGGTCAAGAGAAATACTTCCCCAGTTCCATCAGAGTGTGTGCATGGATAAGCAGAAATTTCATATTCTGGAAAAGAATGCTGTGTAGGGTGACAGTCACCTTGAATTGGATGGCCAATCCTGTGAAAGTGGATGTTCACAGTAGGGGTCTCCTTCTGGTCGTAACATTTGTTCTAAGTCAGAGACATGTCTGTTCAAAATTAGCCTGCACATAGGTTCTCCTGGGGTGTCAGTCTCCAAATGCCTCTAGACCAGTTTCCCAACTCTGCACTATCGACATTTCAGACCAGATAATTCTCCATTGTGGGGGTTGTCCTGTGTATTGTAGAATGTTTGGCAGTATCCCTGGCCTCTAGTCACTAGATACCAGTAGCACTCACTCAGTCGTGACAATGAAAAATGTCTTTAGACATCACCAAATGTCTCCTGGGAACCAATACCCCCCTCCCTCTGAGAACTACTTCTCTAGCTTGGTGAGCTGGAAACATCTCTATTTTAATGATCTAGTGACAGTGGCAGAGCTAAAATCAGTTGGCTCAGGAGGATATGTAGAGGAGAAGCTGACAATGACAAGAGTCATTAATTGTGTGCATCAAGTATGTTCAAGATGGCAACAAGAAGGATGTCTGTCTAGAGACAATTTAGGATTGGGAACAAACAATTGGACTCACTAGGAAAGGCATGGGGGTGAGCCACATTGGTGTGTTTTTCCCAAAGAAGTTAGAAACTAAAGACTTTGGGTACTGGTAGAATTGAATGCTTGGTTTGGTCTAGCCTACCAGACGACCGGTTCAGGAAACTAGGTATGCTAGATGCACCAATCCCTGCTCTGGCGATCCCCAGCTTCACCTTCTGCCTAACATTCACCTAATGCTCTCTGCTTTGTGCAACTCCATTTACTCAACAGCCCAAGGTGCAGTGGGTACTTGCCAGCAGGCTATGAAAATATGAGTTGAGTCAGTCAGATTCCCTCTGTGCAGAGTATAGACAGGAAGGACAAACTGAATTCGGCAACTGGAAACTGATAGCACAGAGCAGACAAGTAGCTGAGTCAATCCAATGACAAAGTTCCAGAATAAGATTCCATGGCCTGATTCACTATAGGCCCTGCCCTTCCTGGCTTTCTCAAGCCAGGTTGTCCTGTTTCTCCCAGGTTAATTTACATCTGCTTGTAACCTTATAAGCCTATAAGCCTTGTTGCTTGTGCTAACTTGAGTGTGTCTGTTCTTTGCAGACAAATGCGTCTATTTTAAAAACTAGAATTTTACCAACTCCATGGAAAATCTGAGCAAGGTATTGGGAAGCAGATCTCACAAACTTTTCTCTTTTATACTTTCACTGATGTCAGTATGAGTGTGAAGGTGTTACTCACCGTTGCGTTACCTTCATTACCTTACAAACTGTCAGTGGTGATGTTAAAAAGACAAGTATGACACATACTTGTCAAAGGCGCTTATTCAGTGGTGACTGCAGAGTGTATGTGGAGCATTAATTTTTGTATGCGTGCTGCCTTAGTAAATTGAGTTTGAAATAAATGCTAAATTATGTGAGTACACTGCAGTGAAATGTTATTGCAAAGAATTGCTTTTATTTCACCTGAAATAGTCTTCCAGCCTGACTTAACAAATTCAATTAGTCATGGAAATGTGAGGTAGAGACTACATTTATAGGATTGCCAATACCAAAAGCCAGCAGCTAATGGTACATCTGTGGCCACGTTGCTTGTTATGTGAAATACCCCGCTGTCTTTTCCGTTCTGGTTTCCCTGAACTGTTCCATCACCTGGAAGTTAAAAATCTCCTCTCTGATGAGCGAGTGAGTAGTGATGCATTCCTCAGGTGGAGGCTCAGATTAGAAATGTTCTCTAAGGCCTGGAAAAGACTGGATTTAAGGAGGGTCTTTGCACATCCCAAGTGAGTTCAGTTTCCTCTTCTCAGGCAAAACATGCTACTGCTGCAGACTGATTCATCTGAATTGCTGTTCGGCATCCAGAGGTGACCCGCCAGCTGGGACAATACAGATAGTCCTTTGGAAAAATAGATGTGATCGGACTATCGCTAGTGTTTCATATATGAAAAACAACCAAAAACCTACAATGAAAAAATCATCAAACTTCACGTGCCAAAAATACAGACAAATACAAAACCCAAAGGGGACCCCAATGTGTTCACAGGCTTAAAGATTACAAGCTACCTATTTTGCCACATTTTACAAAATGAATTAATTAGGATAGATAAACATACTTGTATGACTTGGAAATGGGATTTTTGTGAAATGCACCTTAAAATAGAGTTAGTTAGCGCCTTTTGTAAAGAGAACTGTGCAAATTGCTTCACTAATTAAGAAATGTTTGGGGCCGGCCCTGTGGCACAGCGGTTAAGTGCGCACGTTCTGCTTCGGTGGCCCGGAGTTTGCCGGTTCGGATCCCCGGTGCAGACATGGCACTGCTTGGCAAGCCATGCTTTGGTAGGCTTCCCACATATAAAGTAGAGGAAGATGGGCATGGATCTTAGCTCAGGGCCAGCCTTCCTCAGCAAAAAGAGGAGGATTGGCAGCAGATGTTAGCTCAGGCCTAATCTTCCTTGGAAAAAAAAAGGGAATTGTTAGAAGAGTTGAGAAAGTATCATCCTATAATCCTTCTACAATTTGTCCCTCTAAGCTGACAATAAATGTTTTTAATAGAGAGACCCAATATGACAATAATATTATATACTATCTTATGTTTTAATGGTACAGCTGAACACTGCTTTGATAGGTGAGGAAATAAAGATAAAAGGATCCACGCTTATCATTTATGATAAGTCTTTTCTTGGTATTTCTGTGTAGATTGACATTTGTGGAAAGAAAATGTATTTAAGCACTAAATACTTATCATATGGATCAGAGTCTCTAAACTAGACTATATACACCCGAAAGTTCATGCTAGCTGATCACAGAATTCAAGGAATTAAGCATTAGAACTTCTAAACTGTATTTATTTCACCACATTCTTTGAGTATTCTTAATTTATATTTTTATATACATCATAATGTTCTTAATTTATTAAGATACTGAAATTTGTAAAGTACTTAACAGTAAATGCATATCTGCATATTAGGGGTGTTTTCCTGAAGAGGATGGTGATTGAAAATATTTGGAGCCACTGAACTAGTTTTCCCTCTGCTAGTTCGTAAGCAGTAGCCTTTGTTTCAATGCCACTGCGTAGCTATGTACGCAAGGAGAAATTTGCCAACATTTAAGCAGAATACTGCCTTTGCAGAGTGAGGTTTTTGTTTTCAAATGTTCAAATGCTTGAAGTGACCTTTTCCTCAACCTCTTACCTGTTGAGACCCTGGAAGTCTTCTCTTTTCTGTCCATGGCTTCAGAGAGCAAGGTGTTTTTCATTCGGATGATGTCGTGTCATCCTCCAAATGTGATCCCTTTAGATTCTTTAGTTTTCTGTTGCAGAAAACAAGATATGTCCCCTCTATTTTGGCTCATACTCATATACCTCAAGCCAAAAATACTTTTTATTTTCTTCTCTATCTAAAATATAGTCTTAGAAGAAAGCTATCACTTCCTCTTGATAAATCTTTACTTAAATTCCATCTTTTGTCTTAGGAGTCAAACTATTCAAGTAGTCTGCAGAACAATAAACTCATGGGTTTTATTAAACTACAAGTTCTTTATGAGTCTAATCTCCAGAGAAGAAATGTGATCAGAGTTGTCTACAGTCTAGAATTCAAATAATCTAAGTAACAGTTGTAGGAACTTATTTGTTTGACCAGAATAAGGGAGTTCAATAGAAGGTAGGATTTCATATTTAAAAGTGGGATTTGTGAATATGTTCAAATTCTGGAAAGTAAATTTAAGAACAAAGGGGAAACTTACCAGGAACTCTGATGAAAGAATTTTTTGCTTGCAGGCGATATAGACAGATTCTGGTTGACTTAAGCAAACAGGACGGATTGGAAAGATATCAGGAGCCACAAAAACTGAAATGAAAGTTGGAGACTTTGACTTAGCAAGAAGCTGGATGCAAGGAAATCTGTGGGCCAGCAGGCACTATCGGATTAGCATACCAGCCCTAGAGTGGATCTAAAATCCCCAATTATTTGTCTTCTTATTTCATCTTTGTTTCACACTGCAGAAGATTTAAAGTCCTGGGAGAGAGTTCTCTGGTCCAATCAAGTGCCTGCCCCTTGGGCTGGGGAGGAAGCATCTGGTGAAGAATGAATGCCTGCTCTAGCGAAGTGGAAGTGAAGAGCATTTTCGCCTACAGTTGCATTAAGACTGTGGACAAAAATGACAAAGAAAAATTCTCTATTAGGAAAAGGACATTAGGTGGTCAGAAAAACAATAAATGCCCACCTCAGAAAGAAGAAATTTCCTATATTTAGGAATCTCCAAAGTTGTGCTCATGGGCCATTCAGGCTGCTGTCACAGATACTTAGTTCAAATGAACACAAAGTATGTTGCACGCATACACTTGTGAGAAGCCTAGCAGGGTACATGTTATGGCTTCTTGGAGTGGGAGAGGACTCAGTGACTGAATGACCCCTGGGGTTGGTTTCAAATCAAGCTTTTATGAATAATAGAGGACAGCAATTAAGCATCCAATTTGCATAATGGTTATTCCTTTTTCTCTTGATAACATATTGGAACATAATTTGTCATTTGAGGCTGAGAATATGTTTTCAGATGGTGCTATTTGAGAAGTTCAAAGACACTGCATAAAAGAGAAAGTAAAGAACTAGAATAATTATTTTGGAAGCCACTTAAAAGATTTCTTCGTGCTCGTGAGTATCTATGATTCTGAACACTGGCTGTACAACCACATTGGTATTTCCAACTCTTTAGGGGTTATAAAAAAGATACCTTAATTTATAAAAATAAAAATTTCCTTCAATAGCTTACTGATCAGAACATTTAAGGGAGAAATGTTACAACTTCAAGGAAATGACTTAAAATATCCATATGATCTTTATTTTCTGTTAACTAAATTGGGATATATCAATGTATTCATAATATAGGGTTTTAGAACATCTTTACTGCTTTCCTTGTATTTTCAACTGCATCTGAATGCCAAATTTAAGGAAAATGAGACCCCATAATCTCTTTTTATGAGCTAGATGCTTGTGGATTTTGATATGTGCCTTTTGTATAAACAAATCAAGGAGAAAGTGGTATCTACAGTACATTATATTACATGTAAATTTTCTATGACTATTTAGTCAAAAATTATATTAACAGAGATCTATCATAAGCAAATGTGTGTGTGTGTGTTTATTCTTTCAATCCAGAAGTAAAGTCTAAATTACCATCTCTTCTTTGTTTCTGGTTTAATAAGGCTACTGGTTGGATTTTTTTTTTTTTTTTGGAAAAATTAAAGCCAATAATTCCACTTTGGGTAATGCGTCATGAACACTTTGTAATCAGTTCTAAAAGATTAGCCCCAAGGCACCCATAATGGATACTCTTTAATACTACAGATGGCAAAACAGCCTGTGGGAACATGTCTGGTAGGCATTCTGTGAAAGCCATTTCTGTCGAAATGAATCCAACATGACACACTGGACAACTATAGCATGGAAGGTGTCTGTGAAAATTCTCACATTTTATATCTCCTTTTTGCTCTCTTTAGTGATAATTTTCTACATTGAGATGACAATGTGTATCTTTCTATCTCAAGGGGAATGGTTAAAGATTACGTGAATTTACAGTGAAATTCAGTTATGACTCAAAAGCTTCGAATCAGCAATAATTTGCTTAACAAAATCTAACAAGTTCAGAGTGAGAGATTTTTCAAAAAATTCAGTTCTGAATATATAAATATATCTTACTTTGATTAATTCCTGTGCATAAAGCTCCTGATTTGACAGATGATGATTTGACAAACGGTGGGTTTACTAAATGAATTTGATATTTGGAAAGCATGATGGCAATACTCCTTGTTCTAAAATCAAGATACTTCTCTTTAATGGTTATTAATTTTATTAATTTTTATGAACTCAAAACAAAACCACCACCATGAGATAGGCTAGTAGACATAGCCTTGAAATATTGAAAGAGATCAATGCTCAAGAATTCGGATTCTCTGTTTTGGACACTACAATTCTCTGGCTTCAATCTCATTCAATATGATTAGAGGAAGTGTGGCTGATCAGCGTTAGAATCCAAGCTGCAGTCAGGAGCCACCTTGGATCTGAAATAGATTAGCCTCATTATCCAACTGTTATCTCTTTGAGATTTAGAAGAAAGACACACGAGAATTAGTACTATGTCTTATTCATCTCTGAATCTAGAGTTCTTAGTACAATATTTGGCACATGACCCTTGCTCATGAGTATATTGGATCCTAGAATTGAAATTACTCTCAATTAAAGATATACCTTCCAACTTGAAGGTATCCTTTCTTGAAAGAACCAATTCAGAGTAGTACAAAAAACCTGAAGGTATTTCCTGGCGCCTGTTATGTGCTTATAAATGGAAAATAGTTTAAAAATAGGGAATATGGCCAGATTTAAAAGTGTTTCTCATTCTGCCTAAATAAACAGCCAGCAAGACCACACAGGCTTTTCTGTCTAATTGTGGGGCTCAGCTTTTGCGTCTGAAATCAACTGTTAATCAGGTAGAGTAAAATTTCAATAAGCCAATGAATGTTTATCCTAAAATAATAATTAGAAAAATTTCTTATCTTTTAGCCAAATTGAAAGCCCAATAAAACTCTCAGATAAACCTGGCTAATTTGCAGTATTTTTTAACTCTCCTGTTTGAATTATTATTTTTTTCTTAAACTGGTAAAATACCTTATGGCATATTTTATAGAGACTATATTCCGAGTATGGTAGCTCTTACTAGATTAAACGAATAATATTAGCACTAGAATGCCTGTCTTCTATATCTGGCACTAGAATTGTGACCACGGACATGCCACTGAAGTAAAGAGATATACTGATTCATTTCTCTCCTTTATCACAGAGTTTTCATGAGGCCTCAAAGAGATAACAACACAGGCACAGAATTTTTGACGTAAAGTGTTATTACTGTTATCCATAATTGCAGTGTTTTACAAGATAATTAAATGTTTTCCGTGAGTTAAGATCCAGAAAATTCGCTAAGATTTCTCTGGCTTCAAGAACACCTGTCACATATTGCTTCAGGGTACCACCGTATTTACCTAATTTTTCTACCCCATGAGCAATCTAGGAAAAATAGTCAATCCCCACATAGTCTCTTTTTGACAATAAAACAATCATCGCATTTGCAGGAGAAGCTTAAGTACGGAGAAGGGGTTTACTTTCTGAAAGTAAATAAATATTTTAACCTGCAGATCTTTGCCTGACTTGGAAGAAGTCGAGGGCAAATGGATGGCCCTGTTCATCTGTGAGGTAGGACTGCGCTGGTTTCCAGCCCTGCCTGAACTATGATTCGAATCTCCTGGGGAGTTTTTAAACAACAAGGATGCTGGGCTCCACCCCAGATCCAAGGAGATGAATATCTGAAACGTTACTTTCAAGCATTCCTATTTTTAAACTCCGTCAGAAGATTCTGATGACCAGCGAGGATTGAGAAGATCAGTACCCGAAAACAATTTGAGTACTGAATGATGATGGTTATGGCTACCAAGATGTTCATTCTTATTTCCATAGAATTTGAGTTCCAAAACAACATTTAATAGGAAATTAATAATCATCTCCTTAGGATAAATGTCCAAATGAAAAATCACTTGCTTCCAGAGAAGGCCATTCTTATTTCCCTTTACATTTTAAAAGAGTGCAGTAGAGTGAGATAAGGATTAGCCTTGTTAAATCATAGCTCAAGGGACTCAAAATGAGCCAAAGTGTGAAACTTCAAGAAGGAAGACTCAAATATAACTCAGTGTAAGGGAGAATATTCTAACAGATTTTAGTTAGAATGGCCTGTGTTGGGAAGTAGCATATTCTCCATCACTGCAGGTGTTCAGATGTGTTCTTGGGTGGATGTTAATCAAGGAGACTCAAATTCAGAACATGGATATACTTTCCGATCCTCAAGATTCTTGCTAAGCCTTAGATTTTCATACTGATATATTTTGACTTGTTCATTTCCCTAACTTGTCCATTGCCCTTCTAAAATCCCGTATACCATGCTTTGGGAGGGGTTCTTCAGGGACTGAACATTTTCAATGTTCATTGAAGAATTGAAATCATAGAATGGAATCCTTGAATCCACGAATGTTTCTCGCATTCTCTTTGATAAAGCAGACTCATCCAGGTGGGGCTGAAACTAGGATAAGATGCATGAGGCAAGTGAGATACTTGTCCCAGGGGCAAAATTTAAAAAGCATCAAAAACTCAGCAATCAAAATAAATAATATTTTAACACAATATTTTAAAAATTAAATGTAATGCAAAAAATTCATGATGAAGAAAATATCTACATTTAAAATAAAAACAGGATCAATATTATCAGTTTTTCCTTTTATCCCAGACTCCTATAGTGGCTTTTATAGCAATCTTACTGATCCTGCCTTGATTGGTGAGTTTTTTCTTGCCCCTTAAATTTGGCTTGCAAAGCAAGTGCCTCCCTCTCCTCATCCTACCGCTGGATCCAGGTAAAGACGAGGTAAGTGAAGAGGGGAGCAGTTGACTTCTGTGTGTACGCATTTGTGTATATATTTGTGCATGCATCTCACCTCTTGTGTACAAGACATTCAAGTTAGGAACATTTCCTTCATGACTGCAGCCATTTACCTTTTGATCGAGAATGAACTGAGCTTATACCAGCCCTAAAATATGACTTTGACTTTTAAAAATTTCATCTTTAAAAGGACTCCATTACAATCACTTGTCTGGCTGTAAATTATTACCTGTTCCTGGTTGGACATAAGGACAATAGATGACTGCTAAATGCTCTAGAGGTCAGCTGCTTTCTGGCATCACACTTGAAGGAAGCCATGCAGCTATGGAGTGACTGTGTGTCAAACTTCAAAGCGAATACTCTTGCATAGTGAAAGGATTTCAAAGTCCTACAACTCAATATTTGCCAAATTTCATTTTGAAAAGCAAGTTTCAGTGAAAGACAAAACTTCTGTTGTGTGCCTATGGTGGAAAGTAAACTGTCTATACGCATTCTGCTATCGCATTAGGGGGCTATACTTTAAATACTTACATTTCCCCGTCTTGAAATTGAGGCTTTAGAGTCTTATATCTAAATATATCTAAATTAGGAGTATGGTTTAGTACGTCGAATTTCATAAGAACCAGAATTTCAAAAAACACTGTCCTGAAAAGGCACTTATAACCTATATACAATAGGAGGAAGGCATTGCAGGCAGTGTTAAAAGAAATAGCAAATTGTGTTTGAATTTCTTCCTGCCCTGTTTCCTTTATTCCTTCTCATTAGCACTCACATTACTTTCCTCTCCTCTGACATCTGGAGACTCTCACCACACATTCTTTATCTCTTCCTTCACCTGTGTCTTAGCCCAGGCTAAGGTAGAATCAGGTGCCATCACCAAGGTCTTCTGTCTTTAACAGCCTCAGCTCCCACCTCGGCAGAGGCAGACATGTCATCCAGGAAGAACTGGAAGATACAGCTCATGTTTAATCCTTGTGATTTACCCTTTCCTAGTTTCTGGGTTCAGTTGACAATAAGGGAAGAGAAATCTACTCATTTATTTAGCAAAATTGTATTGAGTGTCTTGTATGTACCAGGTACCAAGTAGCATCAAGGGTGCAAGTATGAATGAAACAGACTTGTTTGTATGTGATTCCACGAGCTTCTCCCTTGCACTGCAAGGGTTGGGTGGCCTTGGATTACACTTCCACAGCAGGACAGGGACATGACATCCTCACTCATTTCCCTTTCACTTGTCCTCACAGAACTGTGGATAGACTCCTGTGTGAATCCAAACAGGAAACATGTGCATTTTCAATGGTTTAGTGAAGAAAAAAACACAAATTAATTTTTGAAAGTGACTGTGGAATTAATAGAATGAGATAAAGATGCAAAGAGTGAAAGAGTTCTCTGCTTTCCAATATCAACGTTGAAACTAACTAGCCATGTGACATTAAGAAAACTTCTTCACTTCTAAGTGTTCCATTTATTTCATCTATCAAATGGGTGGGGGTCAAGGAAGATGGATTAAATTATCTCTGTGCCTCTTTCCAAGTCTAGAATACTGAATTTTTGACTTATTGATTGCATATGTTGAGAAAGGAAAGACACTTAAAAAGTTTTTGGAATAATTCATTAGCATTTGGTTCACCATAGGCACTCAAATGTTTGTAGAATGACTAACCATTTTGGAAGAGTTTAATTTTCCCCAGTAGTAAGATATTTTGTTTTGACCGCGACGATGTCAAAGTGAGGCACTGAATCTCTCACTACTCTGGACTCATGTGCTATTGATACACAGTCTTTTGGCCCATAAATCGTGTTTGTGTTTAAGAGAGAAAATAGTGACATCCATTTTAATTTTGGCTTGACATTTGAATACGTGCCTATAAATAGCTAGTTGGAAGTTCTAGGAATACGTTTATGTTATTTAACAAATCTATTCTTTGATCTTTTCTTTTTTACTTTTCATTTGACTGCCAGGAGAATTTGCCAAGTTTTTCTTTGATCATCAGTCAGTTAGCATATTTTTTTAAAAGAACATTCTTCTAAACTTTCGTAGGACTCTTTTCTTTTTAAAATCTGTATATTTCTGAACCCCTTGCCAGTAACTCAGTGGGATATAAAAATTCTTTTTTTAAAAACAATCAGCTTCTTTTTGTAGGTATTTAGGCTTGGATACCTTCCAAACCCATCAAATAGCAATCTTAGATGAACATTGATTTTCTTATCAGGATGCTATCATTCTACTCAATCATAGTTTTTGCCCTTAATCCCTTTAATATACTACCTTAAACATCACTATCATGGTTTGTTAAAAGGTTAGTTTTCTTGAAATGGGTATTCCATTTCTTCTGTGATATACTGGACCACTTCCCGCCCTCTCACCTGCCCCCCGACCCGCTGCTACACCCTGGACCCCACATGACCATCTCTTACTTGGATTCCTCCAATAGTAAACAAAGCCTACTGCTTCTACCTTTGTTTTCCTTCAGTATTTTCTCAGCCTGTAGCCAGAGTGATCCCAGTAAGTTTCAATAACCCTCAGTGTCTTACATGATCTATACTCACACTCACATCCCTCTATGTTAAGTTTCTAAACCCAGTTCCTAATTCTCCCTTCTTATCTACTCTCCTCTAATCCCATTGCCCTTTCTATTGTTTCTCAAAATTGCCCTACATGGGCATAACCGTGAGCCTTTGTACTCGCTGCTCCCTCTGCCTAGAATGTTTTCCCTCCAGCTCCAGCTCTCTCACTTTCTCCAGGTGTTGACTCAATAGTCACCTGCTCGGTAAGATTTTCCCTGGATCTATATTCCTTCCTTTTCCCTCATATTGACATTTCTTATCCTTCTTCTTTGCTTAATTCTTTATCCTCAGTCCTTGGCAGTATCTAATCTACAATATATTTTACTAATTTATCTGCTTATATGTTTCTCCCCCCATTAGAATATAAGTCCCATGTGGGCAGGGAATTTTATTTGTTTGGTTCGCTGCTGTATCACAGTTCCTTCAACAAGACCTTGCACGTAGAGGTACTCTATGAATGTTTGTTGAATAAACTAACCTAAAAACATGTAATATGATTAGCTGAGCATTTTGAAAAATGACATGAAATAATAATATTTCCAATGTTTTCTTCTTTCATTGGTTGCATTTCAAGCATCCTGAAGGCTAAAACTATTTCTTGTCCCTGCGTACCTTGACTTCCAATAGTAGATCTCAGTAAATACAATGATCCTCAGTCCTCAAAGTTCCATATTTTTACCATCCTCATTGTTGCACATTAATCTTCCCCTTGAACTAATATTTAGTAATAGTAGTTAGGAGGTTAATATAGGCAGTTCAGAGAAACAATGGCAATGCTACTTACTTAATCTCTCTGTAATTTACTTTCCTCTTCTACAAAATAGGAAGAAAAATAGTACCTATTTCATAGATGCATTAGTACATAGAAAGCCTTTAGAACAATGCATAGCACATATTAAATGTCATATAATTGTTAGATACTATGTTATTAGCATCATTATTATATACACTAAACAATCCATCATAGACTGTTGTTGCTTGTCAATTTCAAAAGCATCACTGTCTCTGTTTATATTGAAGAGGTTGTGATGTGTTATTACATTTGGTCCTTATTATTTAAAAAAATAATTGGAAGAAGAAAAGCTAAACAGTATGAAATATGGACTTGTGTTAGCTAGATTCTAAGACGATCTATAATGATTGTCCCCTCGGGTATTCACAACAGTATAAGTCTCCCTTGCCCCCATTGAAAGAGGGCTGACCTGGTAATCAACCGGCTATTGCAGAAAGAATAGAGTGTGACTTCTGACACTAGCTCATGAACAATCTTGTAGCTTCTGCTTTGCTCTCAGAGATCACTTTCCCTAGAGGAAGGCAGCCCCTATGGTGTCAGGACATTCAAGCATACCCACGGAGAAGTCCCCGCAGTGAGAAACTAAGGCCTCCCATCAATGGCCAGCATGGACATGTCAGCCATGGATGTGAGCCTACTTCAAATCAGATCCTCCAATCTTCAAATGAGCTGTCAAACGACTGCAATTTCCTGGTCAACATCTTGACTGCAACCTTATGAGATACCCCGGGCAAAAATGACCCAACTAAGCCACTCCTGGATTCTTGGCCCACAAAAACTGTGAGATAGTAAGTGTTTATTGTTGTCTTAAGCTCTTACATGTGGGGTATTTTGTTATACAACAAAAGGTAACTAACACAGCTCATAAAGTAAGTATATACAATTGAGGAAAAGATGGAAATCCTTTAGCCAACCAAAAATACAAAATTCTTAGCATCAACCAAACTGAATTGGCTTTTTTTTATTGCAGTAACATTGGATTGTAACACCATATAGCTTTCAGATGTACATCGTAATATTATTTCGAATTCAGTGTAGATTACATCATGTTCACCACCCAAAAACTAATTATAGCCCATCACCTCACATGTGAGTCTAATCACCCTTTTTGCCCTCCCCTCAACCCACTTCTCCTATGGTAACTACCAGTGCGATCTCCACTGCTATGTGTTTGCTTGTCCTTGTTTTTATCTTCTACTTATGAGTGAGATCACGTGGTATTTGACTTTCTCCCTCTGACATATTTCACTTCGCATAATGCCCTCAAGTTCCATCCATGTTATCACAGATGGCCGGATTTCATTATTTCTTATGGCTGAGTGGTATTTCGTTGTGTATATATACCACATCTTCTTTATCCATTCGTCCTTTGATGGGCACCTAGGTTGCTTCCAACTATATATGTGTTAAATTAGGAAGGAAAGGAACAATATTTCAGATCACGCTAGAACTATATTATCAAATGCTGAGTTGAAAATGTGAGACCTAGCTGGGGTTTTGGTCATTTATTCCTAGCATTTTGGGAATGGAAACTCTGTATTACTTAGGGTAGTTTTCTTGCAGACAACAGAAGGTGAATCTTACTAGTTTAAGTGAAGATAATTTTCTATGAAAGTTCCTAGGGTAGCTTATGGAATTATAGAAATATTTGTATGATTAGTTCTCTTAAGGACAGGAAGCAAAGCTGCCTTAGGGATCTCACTGGGGAAGTACTTCCTCTTTTTTTTTTTTTGTAGTGAGGAAGATTGTCCCTGAGCTAACATCTATGCCAATCTGCCTCTATTTTGTACGTGGGACTCTGCCATAGCATGGCTTGATGAGCAGTGTGTATGTCGCACCTGGGATCTGAACCTGCAAACCCTGGGATGCCAGACCAGAGCATGTGAACTTAACCACTATGCCACTGGGCCAGCCCCATATGAGCAGTTCTTTTGGGGGAGTTCCCAAGAGCTGTAAAACTTGATTGTACATAGGACTCACCTGCAGACAGTAGTACACTGTAGATTCTGATTCAGTTGGCCTGATATTCTGTATTTTTAACAACTCCTAGGTGACGCTGATGCTGCTGTTCCGTTGACCTCACTTTGAGAGACAAGTGCCAAGAAAAATAATCCTTTTGTCTTTCTTTGGCTGACTAACTCCTATTCATTCTTTCAGATTTTCCATCAGTGTCTTTTCTTCAAAGAAGCCTTCCCGGGCTCCCTCCCCCACCTCCTCATTGTGTAAGAGCCCCTTGTTCTACGCTCTCTAGCCCTCTGTACCTCACCTTCTCAGTTCCATCATACTTACCATGTACATGTAATTTCTGTCTTTCCTACTGGACTATAAGCTCTGTATGAAAAGGGACACATCTGGCTTACTCACTGTTGTCACCTCAGCATCTAGCATAGTGTGTGGACCATAGTTCAATAAATATTTGAAGATTGACTGTCTCTCAGATATTTAATACTCCCCATACCCTCTTATTTAAAGAAAAGTTTTCAACCCTAGATGTACATTAGAATTACCTTTGTCTGGAGATCTTTAAATAAGTGCTTATGATGAGATTCCCCTCCAGAACAATTAAATCAGAACTTTTTGCAGAGGGGCCCAGGCATTGGTTTAAAATTCTTTGGATATTTCCAATTGTAGTGTAATAAAAATATATACATTTGGTCTTTGTCCCCAGTTCCTGGCACAGAGCTCCTAATACACTTGGAATTCCCTGAGTGGCAGGAGTGTCTTTTTTTATTCATAATGAGCCCCTTTTGATGATATCCGGGTTTGTGCTAATGAGATGACCTTTGGTGGATTCCAAGATAACTTCAGGATGGGGATCGGTTGCCAGAGAAACCAACCACCTGATTAGAAGGTTGGAACTTTCAGCCCCAATCTTGGGGAAGGGAGAGACTCTGGAGATTGAGTTCAACCCACTAAAGGACAATGATTTAATCAATCGTGTTTATGTCATGAAACTTTGATAGAAACTTCCAAACAAAGAAGTTTAGTGGGGCTTCCAGGTTAGTGAACACAGTCATGAGCCGGGAGGGTGGAGTGCCAGGAGAGGGTGTGGAAGCTCTGCATTCCTCTCCCCTCACTACACACACACACGCACATACACACATCTTGCCCTACAAATTTCTCCCAATTGGCAGTTCCTGAGTTGCATCCTTTATGATAAAACTGTAATTGTAAGTACAGAGCTTTCCTGAGTTCTGTGAGTCATTCTAGTGAATTTTTAAAATTGGCCAAGGTTGGGGGTATGTCATGGCAACTCCAGAATTTACAGTCAGACAGACAGAAGTGCAGGTAGCCCGGGGACCCATTTGTGGCTGGCATCTGAAGCGGAGGCAGTCTTGTGGGACTGAACACTTAACCTGTGAGGTCTGCAATTAGTGTCAGAATTGAATTGAATTGTAGAACTCCCAGTTGGTATCAGAGAAGTGGAGAATTGGTGGAAAACAACCTACCAACATTCAACCAAGAATGTGGCCAACTGATTAAAAAGATAATTTAAGACTATCATGTGTGTCAAAACCCCTTCCTCATCCTGGATATTCCAGATAGCTAGAATTGATATTAGAAGACATAGATGTCATTTATGTCTGAATAAGAATGTACTTCAAATAAGGTAGATAAACCAAGACTTTTCCATTAGTCCATGTACCCTCTGATACGTGTATCTTTTTACTTTACTAAAAGCCATCCACTGAGAGGCTAAGTATTCTTCAAGATTTCTTCTGAAGATTAAATGAAAATGACTATATAAATGTTGCGCTGTTGTTCAGTGACTATTAGTTTTATTGCTCCCTTTCCCTCCGGGGGTTTCTAATAATTCGCCAGACTGATAAGGCTCACCAACAATGAAATGAAGACATCATTCAGTTCATCATAATTACTTACCTACACGAACTTCATTAAACCTATCATTCTTCTAAGATTCAGCAAATTATGAAAAGAAAGTAGCAATTCTTACATCTTTGCAAATGAGCACACTTTGTTCTTTGATGCATCTCAGATGCCTAGAAGAGTACCTGACCCACAATAAGTGCATGATAAATATTTGTTTAAAAAGAAAGGTTTTGTATTTTAGTGAATTTAGGAGAAAAAGTATTGCTAGATCTACTTTTAAGCAGTTTTCAGTCTAACTGAAAAGAAATATGGTAGACACGTGGAAAACTATAAGAGTGTAGACTAATTAAACAGTGAAGATTAGTTAAAAGAACTAGAAAAGTTATAGCAGTTCATGGTCAGAAAAGGCTGCATGGAAGATGTGGTGTTTTGACTAAGCTACATTGGTAGAAAGAAGGAGGAGCATTCTTCTAAACAAAGGGGAAGATGTGTATAACGGCATGGGTACAGCTGCACGAAGTACATTTAGGACAGTGTGAATAGCTAAGCCTGGTTCAAGTGGAAAAATCATGTGGGTGAAAAGCTGAGACTGGGCGGATGGTTTAGGACCAAATAACAGAGTGCTGAGTTCGTTCTAGATTTAACGGGATTCAGCAGGTTAGTAGTCATATGATGAATATGGTATTCAAGGAAAAAGCATCCTCAATCCAAAAGTAATTTAGGAAAGGTGCCATCTAGGATACACATGAAAAGAAAAGTGGGGCTCTGGGTGAAATGAGAAGTCAGCTCCTACCTAGTGAATCTCAACCTCTGCTGTCATGAAATGAAGTCAGCAGAATGTGAATTCTGAGACACGGGTGACGGTCTGTTTCTTAGCACACTTGATGGTGAGTTGCAATTCTGAGTTTCATGAATAACTTTGGGAACAGGCTTCATATTTCATAATCATACCTTACATTTTCATGATAAAGAGGCTTCTTTTAGTATTTGTACATGTGTTCCGATTTGGGCCAAAATCAAAGAGGCCGAAATAAAGAAAAGAATTGAGGAATTGTACTCTAATTATGTCTTCATACAGAATAGACATGTCCCTAATTTTTAACTGATTGCTTAAATTAAAATGTTTATTTTAACTACATTAAGGTATAAAATCAAGATAAAAATAAGAATTAAGCCAAATTGTCCAACAAGATGATTTTAAAACCAAGGTCTTGGACTATAAATCAGGAGTGTTTTATACACAAACGTCTTTCTTTCGTAATATTCCAGGAAATTTCACTTGCAATCAGAGAAGCCAAAAATGATAAACACCAGATTTGATATGGTGAAAATCACCCTCTGCTTATATAAGGTAAAAATCTTAGGCCAAGAGCTATAATCCTAATGTTCTGGAACTCTGTATAAAAGGAGAAAAAACATGGAAAAGTAGACATTTCCTCTAGGTGACATGATAGAGATTTTAATTAAGAACGAGGGGCCCATGAGGAAATCCTAAGTTTATAAGTATTAGGGAGGAATAAAGAGGAACTTGATTTGAAACTAATATGGATGAAGGCATTTGTTGGGTCATCTTTCTTCCATGCTTACTAATTTTTTTGACACATTCTTACATATACCAAGATATAAGATGAAGTTCTAAGAAACGCAAGATGGAAATGGACAACAAAATCATCAAAAGATGCTGTTTAAGCTGCATTTGTACAGTGAAGTATGATCAATTCTGAAGAGCTGAAACGCTATAACTGATGGACATATTTTGTAGAGAGATGATAGACTAGCAGTAATAGTAAATGCTTTGCCATGGGAAAGAAGGCTATAATTTCCCCCCAACACCCACTAGATAAAAAGGTGATTTTTTTAAATCTTTGAGAGATATATTATTCATCTTTAAAATAAATATTACAGCTGGGTGATTAGATATTTGTAGACCCAAACAATCAGAGCCATAGCATCTTTTTGAGGCAAAACTATAAGCAATAATACTTTTTAAATTATAGAGAATAATACTATTTTGGGGGCATCTATATACGGCAGTCCTAAATCACTGTGCTAAAGTTAAATGCATTAATTTTAATGTTTCCTTTATATGTGGGGAAATTGAGACGGGAGAAAAAATTAAGTTATTAACCAATGACACACAGTTAGAAAGTCACAACAGATCTGCCTGATTCCAAAACTTACATTCAGTTTAATTCATTATTTATATCATACATATCTTCTACTACAATGCTCACTTCATAAAGGATGGGGACTGTGCCTGGATTGAAAAAAAAGAAACACTGCAGTCCCAGCCCCCCTCAATACCAATTATATCAGAATCTCTGGGGTAGGGGGCCTAGGTATTTTCTTATTTTTTTAAAGCTCTTCAGATAGTGGTTATGTGTAGTCCAATTTCCTTGTTCTCTGTTATCATTGTGGAACACATTACTTTGCTACAAAAACATCAGGGGGTCATTATCCCTATTTTTCAGATTGAAAAAATCAAAATTAAATAATTTATCTGAAGTCACACAGCAAGTAAATGGAAGAGTCGGAATTTAAACACAGTTTGCCCAATTCTAAAGCCAAAGCTTACTTTACAGACACTAAATTATCTCCCCTTAAAGGAAATTAGTATGTGTTTCTGAATATTAATAATCCCCTTAAATTCTTTAAGTGACAAACATAAATATTATGAGTTTTTCTAAATTTCCAAAGTCTGGGTGGAAAAAGATCTATATACCAAGCATTATTGCAATTAACCTATTTATCAAGTTGAGTTAAGTTATTGCACATTGCATTATTTTATTCCTGAATATATTACTTCCAAAATCTGTTCTACAATTACTCCAGCTCTACTGGAAAATCCTAAAGGAACAAAATAAAACTTTATCCCTCTAAAAAATCAGAAAATGATGTTCTAGTTTTGCTTTTTAATAGGCTATTGATTGTTTACCAGTAAAAGGTTATTGCACTTATTTTATGATCTAAGGTACAAATTCTAGGCATTTAATTGTTTATGACTCAGAGACCAGGAAAGTTATTGGAAGGCTAACTTCATGTCTGGGTCAAATAAAGCCTCTTTTAAATCAGGTAATATAAATTTCAGTTGTCTTGTTAGAGCCATTAAGTGAAAGGATATGAATCAAGGTTACGAAGTTAAGTGTTGCTTCCCATCATCCTCAGAAAAGCAAACTGAATCTCTTTGCCAAAAGAAGAAAGCCCATGGTCCAGGAAAATGTAACACTATACCTTTGCCCACATGCTTCCTCCAATTTGTGGTGAGGAACCACTCTGCTCCTTACCAGAAACTCAGCGGTACCCTCCCAGTTGTGGTGGGTGAGGACCTGCTGATGGAGAAGTGAAGACTGAGTAAAGATAGTGTAGCCAGGGAAAAAATTGTCAGTAAGTTGAAAGGATGGAAGTTGATAGTTCCAGTATTTCCCGGCATTTTAACCTCCCCTAGGCCCAAAATCCTGGAGGACTGCAGCCTCTAGCCACTTCCCCTCTCAGAATAATAATACAAAACTCTAGTAGCGTAGATTCCTTTTGACCTTCTGGAAGGACCTGAGATAGAATGTTGACCTGTAATCCATGGTTGGAGAGTTGCATGATTTTAATCATTGACACTAATATCAGCAATAATAATTACTTTGTGTTTGGCATTGTCCTCAGTCTTTAGATGTATTAACTCTAGAGTGTTAAGTTGGATATTGGTTCCCTGATGATAAAGACCTTGTCTGTTTTCTTGTTCTTCTTTGTAGCCACATGGCAGGCACTCAATGGATATTTGATGATTATATCATGTTAAATCTTTACAATACCCTATCATTTTGGTGTTAATTCATTTTACCAAATCACTTTAGATCACTCTGTACCAGTAGGCACATACCTGGTAAGAGTGAGGTTTGGGATTTGAACTCAGAACTTAGACTGTCTGATCCTATGCTCTGAACAACCAACCAATATATACTCCCTTTCAACTAGCTGATATAAATCCATTGGCAAAATATACAGTACTAGTATGAATTGCATTCTTCCCATTCTGAAAGGTCAGTTCTATACAGAAGTAGCTGCTTTTCCATTACAGAATGTCAACATCCTTTGAAAGGTCTCGAGATAATTAAGTTCACATTGTACGTGTCTTGGATTAAGCCTACGGTGGGCTGTGAAGTAACCCTTCAATCTGTAGCTCTCCATTGGCAATTTACAGTAGAGAAAGTCACGACTGGAATGATTTATCATCTTCGCAGACAGTTAATAAACCTAGGGCAACCCCAGCCTCTCAAACGACAGCATGGCAACTACTGAAATACCTTCTCTTCTCCCAGTTACCTATCTGTATCCTATAGGCCAAGGTACATTGTAACCAAATACAGGACCAAATTCTAAAACCTGGCCCCAAAGACTGGCAAATGTTATCCAGTACTTTGAGTAATTTATTGTATGAACACGGGTCCATTTGAGAATTCATTACCTGCTCATTTTCGGGTACAGATCTAGGCACTGAAAATTTAAAAATCAACAAACATGACCCTGGCTTTTGAAAAGATCACTATTTAAAGAGTATAGAAACCTCTATTTTAATTTCATTAAAATCCATACCAGGATGGATTATATCTAAAGCACAAAGGGAGTACAAATGAAAGAGACATGAATGGAGAAATCCAGAAGGCACTCTAAAATAATGACCCTGAATGAGGCTACCAGCTCTTTCATTAACCACCAAAATGGTATTACAAGGAAGGAGATTCATTATCTGCTGCTAATAAGAGGATCAGAGGAAAAGGCAAATGCGTATTTTAGGAAAACTCTTTTTTCCATATGTAGTAGCCAAGAAAAATGCCACTCTGATTGACCATATATCTACACCATATTAATTTCTAATAATTTAACATTTGAAAAAATAATATTGCTCATGGATACGATTTAACCCTTTCATGAGAAATTTAAATAATTGGTCAATTATGCTTTAGAAAGTTTAAATTATATTCTTCCCTAAGTAGATAAAATTTATAAGCACATTCTTTAAATCTACAAAGTTCTGCATAAGCGACATTGCCCTAGATTTACTTTCACATATTAGTCTGAGAATACTTTCAAAATTATTAAAAGCGCTGGTTTGAATATAGCAGTCCCAGAAATTAGGTTTAATTACTCAGATCTTTTTGCACGGGGAAAAATTAGCAAATCCACAACAATCAATAAAGTGGGCTATAGAAGAATTCATCTGATTAAACAGAGAATATCACTTCTGAATCTCAAGAGAAACTATTTTGGGGAAAGAGGGAGAAAGAGGCCTGTCGAAGACACTGTAAAATCTAAATGGAAACTGGAAAGTCACATGGGACAAATGGAATAAATGAAACCCTTAGTTAAATTGTTTGCTATTGTTTGGGCAAAACCAAGGGATCAAAAACTAATGGTCTCAAAGGTACTTCAGGTTGCATCTTTACAACCTGTAACAAAGGTCAATTGAGTGGGAAAATTTGTCAAAGTAGTTATTTGAGTGTGTGGAAAAAAAAAATCAAGCTAGTGTTCCCAGTAGTGATAGCATTGTGTAGACACTACTTGGATCTTTGTCTGACAAGCAAATCCACTTATCTGCATTTTCTGTGCTTTGCCCAGGAAGCTCTAGGGAAAAAGACATTGATCTCTTTGCCACTCAACCTTCTTACACATTCTTTCCCAGAAAGCTCTATTTTTTCCCTCTTTGTCATTCTGTACAAATTTAAAAAAAGAAATAAAGTGGTGAAAACGTCAGCTGAATAAAATGCGAATCTAAGGCATCTGTAACATAGGGAAAAGCGCTTTTTTATTGGAAAGTATTTTCTAGGTTTGCCACAGGGGATGGTGAGACAGAAAAGAAAAATTTGAGAGAGGGGCTTGAAACTTATTGCTGTCAAAGGCTAGCTAATTCCTTCTAACTAAAAATGTATGCAAATTTGTGCTTTAAAAATTAGGGGGTTGAGCCAATTAAATTAAAAGGCATTAAAAGGGTTGAGCATGTGGGCGCACCACACAGACAGACATGGCACCTTTGGGCCTAAATTACAGCTCTACGATATTAGACCATTTCCTCACTCTCCCATGCAGAAGTTTCTAATGTAACTGTTGCCTTAACTTCATTGAGGGGTCAGCAAACTGATGGCCTGTAGGATGGCTGATTGTTTTTGGTAATAAAATTGTATTGGAACACAGCCATGGCTATTCATTTACATATTGTCTAGGGCTGATTTCATGTTCCAATAGCCAAGTTATGACAGGGGCCTATAAGCATGCAAAGCCTAAAACTTTGCAGAAAGTTTGCTGACCTCTGTTCTAGATGTAGTTTTCGTGGGAAGAAACTATCCTAAGTGCTTGAATGTATCAGCACTTTACATTCTGTGTGTTTGAAGTGTCATTGATAAGTTGCCCCAATGGCTCCTCCACCCCTTTACCAGGCCTGTCTTACCCACAGGTAATGTTATCTGTCATCTCCCCTGAACATCAAGCATTTTCTGCTCTGTCTGCTTTCCTTGGGTTTTCCTCTCTGATTAATACATCCTTTTCTGTATTTCAGTCTTTTACAAATGTCAGCTCCTCCATGAAGCCGCCTCTGATTCTCCCAGGCAGACTTAATCACTACCTTCTGATAGGCTACCGAAGTAATGTTCCAACACCAAAACTAGCCCACATCACATTGTAATGTGAACCTGCTGTGCATGAACTCCTTAGAGACCCAAGTTCTGTCTTTCTGATCTCTCCCATGATGCTGAGCAAGGTGCCAAGCCTTTAGTAGACGCTCCATAAAAGATTGCTGAAGTCTACTGAGAAATTGTCTAAGGCAATTCATAAAGGCCCCAACTGAAAGTTATCTATGATTTCTTAGAAACTATTTGCAATTTTATTAATTTAGTAGAAAGTAGGACTTTGAGTGAATGCGGTGAGCAAAGAGCAGATAAATTCAGAAAGGGGAGAAGTTGAAAAACATCTGGAGTATGGAGCGCCTCCAAAGGGCACAAGTCCTTGAAAATGAGAGAAGACCATGCTGGTCCAGGTTCAGTGACACACCGTGTAACTCAGAGTTCTACCTGGGCTCCAGGGCTCTTCACTCATCAGCTCTCTTTCAACCACATCCACCCTCTCCCACCTCAGTATTCCTTCTGGGATTATTGCCTTTCTTTCCTACCTGCTCAAGTCCTAAACACCATTCCAGACTTAGCCTAACTGCTGGGATTTTTTCCCTTCTTTCTTCACTTTGTTATTGTGTCCATCTCTGAACGCAAGCCCAACATGGGATTCCTCATACACACTTGGTTCCATATTCCTTTTTTGAAATTCTCTATTTTAGATGGCTCTTAAATTTCTATTCTATTCTCTTTCATTGGCTAGGACATTTCTCATGAATGACTGAGTGATTAGCATTACCTGAATTTGGGTTTTCACTCCCAGGAAAGTAGTACGAGGAATTCCCTTCTTTTATATATATTGCTTGCAGTTCATACCTTGAAACTCCTCTTAATTCAGGTTAAGTGTACCAGTCAGCGTTCTCCTAAGAATCAGAATCAATTGGATTCATCAAGCTATTTTCACTTTTATTTTTGCAAGCCTTTTGTTTTCTCGAAAGTGACAGTCACCTGAACTCAGCAGTCAGGCAACGATGATCTACCTAAGGCTGCTCTCTTGAAGCTGACTGCTTTGGACTCCTTTGTGTCTCTTTTGGGGCCACTGCACCTGCAGATCACTTCCAGAAGAGCCTGGAATTATGTGGTTTTCTGCTAACTAGCACTTGGGACCTGAAACATTCGGCAAGTTTCCTAAGCATTTCTTAAGCAGGTGCATAGCCTCCAGTCTCCTCTGCCTGAAATTTTACCTTCATGGATGGCTAATTGTGTAATGTAGGAGTAAAAGCAGACACTCTTTTAAACAATTATTTAAAAAATAATACAGGCATTAGCTCAGTCTTTGGCTATGAGGATCATATACTGATCCCGCCAAAATCTATTAGACAAACACCCCTTGTGCTATTATTCAATCGCCTGTGTGGGGATGTGTTTTTTGCCTTTCTTGCATTTTTTTCCTGCTCCCTCTGGAAAGAGTAACCTTTTTTTTTTGCCTTTAAAAACCATCGTCTCCATCTGTGTGCTGAGGGATAGCCTCACCACTTTCCTTCCCTTTATCTCATCTCCTGGGGCTATTGGGAGTAGTTGCCTCAGATACCCCAGTAAGTATACACAGAGGCTGAGATAGGAATTGGTGTACCCTAACTAGGCCAAATAGAGTCATCTGGTTTTCTAGAACTATTGTTAAAGAGGCTCTATTTTCTTTCTCAGTGAGATAGCGAATACTATGAACCACGTGAACACGGATTGGCCGATAGTTGTCTCTTCTACCATCACTGGAAAAAAAACCAACTGCCTAAGAATGAACTTTATACTGTGGAAATGAGAACAAAGACAGAGAGTTTGGAGAGAAACTGAGAGAGAGAGAAGGGGCCCCAATGACATCAAATGCCCCTTTGGATACAAGAGCACCTCGATTTGGCAGCATTCCTAGAGTTCTCACTTACATGAAATACGAATGGGATGTTTGACATCTGCGTACAAAACAGTCTCAACTGGGCCCCACCTGTGGCCAAATGGTTAAAGTTCTCTGTGCTCTGCTTCAGTGACTCAGGTTCATGGGTTCTGATCCTGGATGCAGACCTATTCTACTCACCAGCCATGCTGTAGAGGTGTCCCACATACAAAAAAATAGAGGAGGATTGGCACAGAGGTTAGCTCAGGGCAAATCTTCCTCAGCAAAAACAAATAAAAAAGTCTCAGCTGGTTCTCCCATTAATCCTGGATGTTTTTTTAGAGTTTGTAAGCAGGACCTGGAAGTGTTTGCATATAGTTTCTGTTAGCAGAGAATGAATTTGAGAGAACAAAAGGAAATGATCATTAGCTCTATTTATGAAAGTGGCTCTGTTGTGTGTAATGGGAAACTATTTCAGCACAATTTAATTTGACATCTTGTCATATGAAATATTTTCATGTTAATTTGTGTGTGAAATTCTACCAAATGCTCTAAGTAAACTTTCATGACTTGTTCTAAGATGACCACTAAATCTTTTTATTGGATAAATAGGCACATATGACATGCTTTGTTTCGATAACTACTCTTGTTTATTTTTTATGTTTTTGCTGTGTCCATATGTTTGTGTATTTTTGGTTCTTGAAACAGAAATAAAAAAGCATTAATGTAAAACTTTCTAGAAAGTCATTTTAATGTTTGTGTGTATATGTGTTTTATTTAACAGTGACTAGAATATTTTTTCTGTCTTTTGCCAGCCCTTGAGTTGGTTGTAATTGTCAAAATAAGATGAGGGGCCGGCCCGGTGGCACAGCGGTTAAGTGCACACATTCTGCTTTGGCAGCCCAGGGTTTGCCAGTTCAGATCCCAGGTGCAGACATGGCACTGCTTCACAAGCCATGCTGTGGTAGGCATCCCACATGTAAAATAGAGGAAGATGGGCATGTATGTTAGCTCAGGGCCAGTCTTCCTCAGCAAAAAGAGGAGGATTGGTGGCACATGTAAGCTCAGGGCTAATATTCCTAAAAAAAACAAAAAGATGAATATTATGTAAAGATTTTATGAATGATAGCTTCTATTTAGTAGAATGTATCAATAACATTATTGAGAAATTAACTACATAGCAATTCACTCCTAGAAATTCATTTTCAATAAATATCTAGATTGCTAAAAATTTTCATTAAAAAATTCTCATTGCAACATTTGTGAGAGAGAGAATTAGAAACAGCCTAAAATGAATAAAAAGTGTTCTAATTTTGGTATCAGTCATAATTATAAAATTTAATAATTTTAGTAGTTTAAAGATGGCATTCAAAGTAATTAATTTAATGGAAAGAGCTCTCAGAACACTTAAATTTTTTTAAAAACAAAGTCAATATATTTAGCATGATACTAATTTCATAAAACCAAATTTATAAAAATGAAATTAGAAGAGAATGCATAGGGTAGTAAAATTAGAGAAAATTTTTACTTAGTTCTTTGTTCTTTTCTATGCATTTTACATCATTGACTATGAATATATACTGTTTAATAATCAGCAAATCTTAAAAATAACACCCAGAGCTGACAAGGGTATGATGATATAAAGGACAATATACATTGCTGGTTGCAATATAAATCAGTTTACCATTTTAGAATATCTGTCTCCTTTGAACAAACTCATAATGTTTTGATTAGTAAAATGAAACAATCCTGAAAATGGACAAATATAAACACTAAAGGGATGTTCTTCTGTCATTTGTTATTGTAAAAAAAATAAAAATTAACTTAAGGAGGTAACCTCTGGCTATACCAGTTCAGTGGCATATCAACCAAATTTAAATTTGTTTTAAATGATTACCAAGACAAGATCATGACATTTAAAAAATCTTATCATATAAGATGAAAAAAATAACATAAAATTACGTACCTTTTGCAATTACATCTATGTTATTAATCTACAAAAGATTCAAAAAAATCCAAAACCCCTTTTCCCCTGACTTATTAGATAAGCTATTTTTAGATGTATGGAAAGAGTCCAGATTTCCTAAATTTCTTTTAGGTAAGATAGTCTCTCAAACTGTTTGCCTTTTTTGGGGGAGGAGGGCAGAATGTTAAAAAATAAAAAAACATAAATCACATAATGCACAAATAAATAAATTTCAAAATTGAGCTTAAATAATTCATTATATATTTAATATTATCTAGATATCTGTTAAGGACTGAATGTTATTGTCCCTTCAAAATTTGTTTATTAAAGCCCCAGTGGGATTTTGGATATGGGGTCTTTGGGAGGTAATAGGGGCTAAATTCCCTCATGATGGGATCAGTGGTTTTTACAAGAAGAGGAAGAGAGAGAGCTCTCTCTTCACACACAGGCACCCAGGAAAGGCCATGTGAGCACACAGTGAGAAAGCAGCTGTCTACAAGCCAAGAACAGAGTTCTCCCCAGAAAGTGAATGGCCTGGCACCTTGGTCTTGGACTTCTCAGCCTCCAGAACTGAAAAATAAATTTCTATTGTTTAAGCCACCCAGTCTATGATGTTTTGTTATGGCAGCCCGAGCTGACTGATACATCTTAAGATACTCCTGCTATGTTATACAGATGAGTAGTAAAGAAAGACAGTATCCTTATATTAAACCTAGGTATTTTTAGAATGAACGAGTGAATGAGTAAATAAATTTTAGTGAAAATCAAGGAATGGTAAAGATGTAACATTTTTAGGGACAAGATATTGGAGGACTAATCATCACATCTCTTTTATTTGCAAATGATAAATCAATTTATTTAAGCCAAACAAGGAGATTTATTGGCCTATGTAAATGAAAAGTACAAATTGTAGCTACTGATCCAGGGGCTCCAACAAGGTAATATGTAATCAGTCTTACTTTCTCTATCATGTGACTCCCCTCTTCATTGACTTCATTTCAAGAGACATTTTCCTCCTGGCAACATGATGGCTACTTGCTGCCTAGCATGAATATCCTATTTTGTGAGCAACCCCCAAAGAATAGCTTTTTTTTTCCCAATATTTTTTCCAAAGCGTCTAGAATTGATGTCCATTGACCTCAGGAAACCTGAGAAGCAAAGAAATGAAACCAATAAAGGGAGTGTGGAATTAACGAGTGGTTACTACTACGGGCAACTGGGACTTAGTCCCACTGGGACCTCTGATACGGTAGAACTAGTGTTTAATCTGTGGCTTGGTAAATACTTATTTGTTTAATGAATGACTGAGTGAAGCTTTGAATGAACAATTGAATTCATCAAACCATGAGTGAGTGAGTCAGAGAGTGAGTCAATGATTGCCCAGATTATGAATAGATATTTATTTATGGGCTTAATGTTCATACATGTCTAGTTTATTCTAAATTCAATTGTCCTTCTACACTCCTGGGTTCACAGAGCAAACTGCCAAGTCATGGATCCCCATGATGTTTTCATGATGGACAAGGAAGGAAGGCATTCATCGGTAAAGGCAGACGCTTTACCTCATCAGGCACAGTCAGTGCCCTGATACCCCGCCAGGAGTCAGGATTCTCTTGCCAGTTACTGACATCCCTTCAAAATAGATATTATCCTAATACAGGAGACACCAGAGTACATAAAAATTATATATTCTCCTCTTTCTGACACTGTGCTCAAGAGGTAATGGACATATGATGAAAATAAAATTAATTCCTTAGTTTAAATCAAAATGTAAGAGATTACTGGCTGTTGGATCTAGGAGAAGTTAGTAATCTGCTTGGGGTCACCTCATAAAATACTGGCCAGGATGGGATGATAACCTTGGTCCTTTAGCTCTCAATCCAGAATTCTAATGGAAGATTACCACATAAAGTGTGATTCAGTCAATGATTATATATTTGCATAGTTTTCAGTCCTCATTGTGCATCAGAAGTATGAGGAACACCTTTCAAAAATTCTTATGTCCACAACAAACCTTTAGATAATCAGATTTAATTGGTCTAGAGTGAGGCACTAGCACTAACATTACAAAAAAGTGATTTGAATGTGCAGCCAGTGCTAATAAGAATAAGAAAGTCGGTGACGGGATAGAAAAAAAAGTCCTTTTCGGAGGTTACTCAAAACAACCAGATAATCAATCACACTTTACTATGTCTTGCTTGTGTATTCAAACAGGGAATACAATTTCTAAACTTGATGTATTTTCTAACAGAGATCCAGCAGAAGGAGGCACCAAAAAAATGGCTGATGATTAAGAATAATACACTTTTCACAGAGGCTGGTAATGAAATGACTGAGATTTCTAAAGTCTTCCAGCCAAATCCATTTTATTGCACTTTGTTATGACATTGACATTTAGCCAAAGTATTCATCTAAACAGTGAAGTTGACCTTAATTGTTTTTTGGATTCTCAATGTTTGTTGATCCTATTATGATATTTATCTTATTTGCACTTCAGTTGAATGGGACATGATTGCGTATTAATTTACATGGTATCTTGCAACCTATTAACAATATGGAAGGTTTAATTTAGTGTTGACTTGTTCAAGTGCCTGGAGATGCACAGGTGAGAAAGTGTACGTTTCTAATCTCTTTTCATAAGCCACAGCTGAATTAGCATTGCACATCAGTGTATCATCTTTTCACAGTTTATCCTTTTTCAATCAGTTTGCTGTTTCACCTTGTTAGTTCTGACAGAGGCGAAGTAGAAATGCCAAAAGCTATTGAGTAAATGTAGCATTGACTCATATATATTTCAGCTGCGAACAACAAAATCCAATTGGTTTTCGTGGGTAATGTTGCTGCTCATTTTATAGGCCTTAATTAGAACCAATGTTGCTTTTTATCTGCAAAGTTTTAGTATAAAATAAATGTTCACTTTAAAACAAAAAATAGGGAAGAAAGCCCACTTGCATTTAATCATGCTAAACAAGCTTTTTCAACAATTTGTTCAGAAATTTCTCTAATTAAAGCTTGCCCTCCAGGTAATGCGGTGATCAGATCTACCAGCGGGAATAAATTAGGGACATTATATAATTAGCACTAAGACCACAAATGGAAGGAACAGCTGGGTGGCTGCGAGGGAAGCAAATAAACAGCTCCTAGGTGGCTCCTTAATATTAAGGAGGTCTTCTGTAAGAATGTGCTGCCATGACAGTTTCCTTAGCTGAAGGAAGGGAGTATTTTTTTCTCTGAGTTCATTTCAAAGACTAAACTTGAGTATATTCAAAAATTATGTTAACAGATAAGAATATTTAGCTTTAATTCAGAAATGAATCTGAGTTTCCATTAATTTGAAACCTCCTGAATACTCCTCAAACTAATTTCACCCTGATAGGATAAAAGTCAGTGGATAAAGCAAAAGGTATTTCAGTATTAACAAAACATTTCCCTGGGAGAATTAAGGAGGAAAGTCACATGACTTTTTTTGATAGAACCAAGAGCAATGAGAAGGTTATATGATTCTCTACACGAATCTAAGTTTGAAAACTAGCCCAAATAAAAATATATTTGGAACTTTTTGTGGATATGTCTATCTTCTAGGATTTCCCAATATGCTGAGTTGTATCCATCCCTCCTATTCACAGCATTTCCCTCCTTGTTCTACCCTATTAACTTAGTTTTCTAAACTCAGTTCAAATATCCTGCTTTGAGCAGCTTTATTTTACCATTTTCTGAGCTGGATGATGGTGTGGTCTGATTTCATTCTTCCCTTCTCAACTCTAACATCAAGCAATTAGTCACTCTTTGTATCGAGAAGATGCAAGTCAATTTTCCAGAGGAATGTTCGAGGATACACAACATAGAGGGATCTGAGTGGGAATGGTTTTCTAAGAGTAACTTCGTGTTTTGTTCAACATCTCAGCTTTGAGGGAGAATATGAAAATAGGGTCAGAGCGTTATTTCTCATATTCCTAAAGTAGAATGTTCTTTCCAGCTAACAAAATGGGGAACAATATGTAAGGAATCTAATGAAATGTACTAGTTCTGAAAGAAATTAAGAGCATTAAATTAATACTGAGTTTCTATCTTTCTGAAAAGCATAAATTAGTTAATTTGCTGTCATTTCTATTTGTCAGATAATCCTTTCAAGTAACATTTTGACTTCAAATAGCATTTCCATCTCAACAGGGGACAGACATCTGAGTTGTTTTTAATTACAACTAATTTGACAAGCCTCATTTCTTCATGGGTTCATCCCCTTTCCCGTTGTGCTCATAGAGCACCCATTTATATGAGCAAGAGTTCCAGCTAATTAGCCGAGGTGAGATCAGCCCTTAAGGGGCATTAAGAAGACCTAAGGAATCAAGCACAGTCAGCAAGTCAAAATGTTCTTTAGAACCTCTGTCAGAGGAACTCACTCATGACAGCAACACTCATTTTTGGGTTCCTGGTTCAAGCCTTGTTCTAGCGCCATTTGCTGGTTCTGTTAAGTCAGAAGGACAATGGCATTATACTGGTGTTTCTCAACAGCCACTCTATTGACATTTCCGGTCAGATGATTCTTTGTTGTGAGGTCTATCCTGTGCATGGTAGGATATTTAGCAGCATCCCTGGCCTCTGCCTACTAGATGCCAGTAGCATCTATCAGTTGTGACAAATGAAATATCTCCAGACATTGCCAAATGTCCCCTGGGAGGCAAAATCACTCCCATTTGAGAAACACTGCATTAGGCAGACCATACATAACTTGCTTTGAACCAGAATAATTTAAACCCTAAGTCTTTCCGAGCCAGAGCCCTTGAGCTGCAAACCTCAGTGACCCTGGACTTAGCTCAGAGCATGGCCTAAATCCTTTAATCAAGGATATGTGCTCGTCTGAAAGACCTTCTGGTCTGTCACAAATACTGAAAGAATTTCATTTCATTGAGACCCAAAGTCCCATCATAATGGGTCTTATTAAGTTGCAAGAGAGATTACTTAACCAGACTAAGCCTTGTCCTTTGACAGAACTAGTCTGCTTTCATCTAATTTACGAAACTCCTCTTCACAAATCCCTTAAGAAGGGCTACGTTGGAAATTGAAGTGGACCTGACTTTGAGGAATGGAAATTAGGAAATGAATCAAAACGGGTATTGCAAATTTTAAAATGTTATTTGTAACATACATTTTGTATCATTTTGACTTAAAATTTGAATGAATTTGAGAGATTACTTATGACTGATCCTGGAGAAGCCCCAAAGTACCAAAATGAAATAAAGGTCATGGGCTCAGACCCGATGCATACATTTGGCATGATTGTGGGTCACAAACGCCCTCTAGGCCTCTGCTGCCACTTGTCAGTGAGGAGATCCGAGTGGACAAAGGGTTTCCAAACGTGGTGCCTGGTTGGCACGGTTTATTGGGAGAGGGCAGAGGCCCATACCCTCATTTAACCCCAGCAGATTTTTTCAGCATCAAAGCTTTCCTTTGATTGGATTCATATATTAAGCGTCGGGATATCATTTTGTCACAGGTAGGCTTCTTTGAAGCAGATGCTGAGATGGAGTTTGGGGTATGACATATTTATTAGGAATCAGCACCTGTACATGGAAGTTAATGAAAAGATTAAAGAGTGGGTATTTTTGGATATATATATATATAATATTATAATTGTATAATATTTTACATAATATAATTGTGTAATTATCATTTTATAATTATTATATATAACATATATTTTATATATATATACTACCGTTTTATGTTTGTTTTGTGAGGGATTGTTTTCATTTTTTGTTTGTGCTTTATTTTGTTTGCAGTG
Organism: Equus przewalskii; assembly: GCF_037783145.1. Lineage (NCBI taxonomy): Eukaryota > Metazoa > Chordata > Mammalia > Perissodactyla > Equidae > Equus > Equus przewalskii. The sequence continues at coordinate 29,092,442 of NC_091855.1, forward strand.
GAGTCTTTCGTATACTTTATTTCATTCTTTTAGTTAAAGTCAGGATTGAAAAGATACTGAAGAAAGAAGTAAACGGGTTAGGAAGACAGACTGATTACAATTACCACACTTTCTTGGCTCTCCCAAATAATTTTAAAACCCCAAATTTGATTCCTTGTTACCTTTCCCCTATAAGCCAAAGTTAGACCCCAAGACCTTAAATATTTCGATATAAAGGATGTAAAAGTATTCCTACACAAGGCACTCACAGTGAACAAAATGTCATTAAACACTGAAATACGTGCAAGGATGGAGACAGAAAAATTGTAATTCATAGCTTGCATAGTGGTGGCCAATTTCTCATTTTCTGACACTGTCCACAAAACCAGCAGGATTATAAGCTTTCCATGCTTTTTAGATAGCTTTTTGTCAGGCAATAGCACTCACAGAGCCCCTGGTCTTTAAAGGGATTTCCCATCACTTGCTAATTCAATACAGGACACTGGAGAACTTGCAAGAGGTTGGGACAAGAGGCTGTGTGTATTGGGAATATAATACACCGGTTACAGTAAAATTCCACTAAAATGAAAACATTCAGATGCTACACAGACCTTACACTAATAGGATTTAAATAGCAGTTTCAGCCTCTTCCTTAACTGACTCTACTTTGAAAATTGCTGAAAAAGTACTAAATGACACAAGTGAACATGTTTAAGTCCATAAGTTGTTCAATTCAAAGGTTAAATAAGTTAAGTACTTAATAAAAATGTATGTATTTGACTCTGGTTAATTCAGAGATACTATTAAATCGTCCCAAATTTTTCTTTGGCAGTCAAATATTTAACAATTGTGGCTTTGTAAGGAAACTTCACTAGTGTCAAATTCTGAATTCGTGATACCTCCTTGGGTGTCTTAAAGGCATCTCAAGCTCAGCACATCCAAAATAAAATCATCCTCCTCCCAACCTGGTCCCTTTCCATCTTGGAGATGTTACCATGGCATATCCGTCTTGACAAATTGCTCTCCTTCGTGCTCTGGCCAATATTTGCTCCATCATCATTCCTCATCAAGTTTATCCCTAAAAGATGTCATATTGCAGATAGTGCAGACTCTGGAGTCAGACTCTAAATGTGTTCAAATCCTCCTAGCATCGTCATGAACTAGTGAATTAACGTCTCACTGCCTCAGTTTCCCCATTGATAATAAATATATAGTGGGAACATCATATTTCATAGGAAGGATCCATCCCAAAAAGGGGCATGTATGTCAGAATCACTTTTGAAATCCTTCACATCAACAATAAAGTATATGCTTTTGTATATACCCTGCGATCTCAATATGCCTTCTTTCAAACAAATTCGCAGCAGCCCCTCTTTCTTGAGTGTTAGCATAGCCAATTTTTTTCCATAGTACAGAGCATACACTGGCCCTCAAATGCACAGGTTGGCTTAGATTGAAGGGGCCAGCTTAAAAAAAGCATAGTAGTTTTAGGAACTGAACAATCAAATCAGGAGGAAGGTGCTTTCAGTGCAAGATGCCTGGGGCAACTGACAGTGGCACAAAGGCAGGAATATTCAGACAGTCCCAGTCAAATCAGAACCCCTTGTGTTTCCTCTGCCTCAGTGTTCTGTCCAGTGCAATGTCATTTGGCAAAAGCATGTGCCTGAGTGATAGAGGAATAAGCACATCTTTGCAGTAAATACACTGCTTCACCTTCAGGTAATATGGGGACCCAGGACCGTCAGGAATGGATATTCAGATGCCCTCAGCATGCAGATCATGAGACAAGGATGAGTCTGCACAGCATGGACTTCTCTTGAAATGAGACCTAGTCCTATTTTCATTTATGGCACAGTAGAAAGGTAGAATGGGAATTGTGGCAGGAAAGAATACATAATTAAATACGCGTGTATTACATTCAAGGGCACATTTGAATAAGTAAGAGGTAATACTACTATGCTTACCTCACTGGAGTTGTCAAAAAGCTAAATGAGATAGTATTTATGGGAAATTTAGAAGAGTATCTGATATGGGTAAACACTTGATACATATTAGCAACTTATCTCTTTCTTATTCATTCTCTACTAGCAGAAGGCCAAAATCTTTCACACAAGATCTTCTTTATCCTGTTTGAATCTCCAAGAACCAGGATCAGTAGTGGGAAGGGAAGAGTCACTCAGTCCAGCCGGGAGAAGTGAGAAAGAGCTAGATAGTCTGACTTATCTACTCTGCCATTTTTTTCTATCTTTGCCAAATGATAACACTGCTGAGTGTGTGTCTTGCACAGTGGAATAGTGATAGTAATCTTGTTGGCCCAGATTCCCACATGGTTCCTGGTACTACCAACACGCAGTCTTCCAAGATTATAGGCATCTTAGTGCACATTAAACTTGCTGAATCATTTTCCCCAGATCTGCGCACGTTGCTGAATCCAGAGGGACTTCAAGTCTCAGCCACATCCAGTGTCAAACACTCTCTCCTGGAAGAAGAGACTGTTGGGAGAGTGTGGTCTTCTTCCCTCCATGGAGGAATTTTTCTCAGAGGTGCTTTCCAGCCAATGGCCCTTCATCAATACTACCCCAGTCTACCAACACAGCTATTACTATTTATGGCAGATTGCCAAGATATGTATAATAATTCCTTTCATCCTTGTATACATGCCTTTTGCAATATTATTTGGTCACTCTTCAATCAAGAGATGGAATCCTTCTCTCCTCCCTTACAATATGTGCTGGCCCTGTGACTTGCTTTGGTTAACTGAATACGTGGAAGAAATGTTTTGCCTCTTCTGAGCAATGTGCTAGGAGGCCTTGCATCTTCCATTTTGAGATACCTGCCGTTTAGATCTATTATGGGAAGACTAAGCTTGCATTCATTTTTTTTTTTTTTTGGCGAGGAAGATTAGCCCTGAGCTAACATCTGTTGCCAACATTCCTCTTTCTTTGCTTGAGGAAGATTAACCCTAAGCTAACATCTGTTCCAATCTTCCTCTATTTTTTGTATGTGGGTCACCACCACAGCGTGGCTGGTGAGTGGAGTAGGTCCACACCTTGGAACCAAACCCACGAACCCAGGCTGCTCAAACAGAGCATTGGAACTTTAACCACTCGGCCTTGCATTCTTGATAATGAGAGACCATATGGAAAGAAATGTCAAGCTGACAGACAGCCCCAAATTCCAAACATGTGTACAAGGCTATCCTAACCATCCAGCCATAGTCAAGTCTTCACCTGAAGACAGCCATAAGAGTGATCCCAGTGAGACCAGCAGAAGAACCACCCAGCTAATCCCAGCCCAAATTGCCAACAGAGAATTGTGAGCAACTAAAATGGTGGTGGTTTTACTCCACTAAGTTTTGGGATGGCTTTTTTTACACAGCACTAGATAGCTAATACATTATCTTGGAATTCTGGGAGGAAGAAACTGATATTTATATTCCTTCCCTTCAAGAAACCCTCCTGGGCCTCTTGTGCAAATTAGCTCCCTCACTTCATTCCTTAGGAGGGATAGCATTGTTTTACTAAACTGCAACTATTCCTTTATACTCTTCCTCAAGGAAAGCATTGCATTCTGGAATCTGTCTATCTATCTTTCTACCTATCTATCTATCCGTAACTGAAGAAGACTATACATGTGGCAGTCTGCTTTCAGGAGACTGCTTCCAACTGTGCAGTTAAAATGAAAGCCTAATTATTAAATTATTTTTAAAAATGCTTTTTACTACCAACCATACATCATGTGGCTGTGCCATAATTTATTAGTCATTATCCTATTCTTGGATATTTATTATGTTTCTAAAATTTTACAACTATAATTCTATTAACAATATATTCTTACATAATCTTTGTTCACATTTCTAGTCATTTCTTTAATACAGATTCCTAGAAATACAATTACTGATTTAAAGGGTATGAATCTCTTTTTAAGGTTTTAGTGACTACTTCAAATTGCTTTCCAGATAAGCCCATAGAATTTATATCACTACCAGAAGTATGTAACAGTACCTATCTCATTTTCTTGCCATTATAAATTATTAACTTTTAAAAAATTTGCTGAATGTTTGATAATGAATAATAGTGATAATGGTATTTTATTGTTACTAACACTTCTTTTAGTTTGGCGACATCTTCATAACATAATAGGGAATACCCTTATTATCTCATTTGTCTTTTCAGTATCTTTTAGTGACTTGATAGTTAGACATAATTTAATTAAATAGGAGCTCATTTGATAAGTATCAATTTACTTATTACCTTAGATAATTATTTAAGGATTATGCAGGGATCAGAATGTTCATTAGTTGATTCATGTGAAAATATGTGGGGGGACTATAATTGATTTGCAGAATATAGTCTAAAAAGTCAAATATTACTGATATGTTGATATTTGCTAATGCCAGCTATGAAAAAAAACAATTGAAATAAAGCAGGTACTATACCTTAGGTCTTAGGCTTAAATTATTCTTAAGGGTGTAAAAAGAATCAATTTTTTTTTTTGCCTCTTAAAAGTCAACTTATTTCCTTTTAATGAACTCTAACATAAAGAAATCAAAACTTGTGGTTTTTCAAGAAAATTGATAAAAGGAGTAAGTAAACTCTTAGCAATGAACACCTTAAAATTTCTATTTTAGAATCTCTGAGCATTCAGGTTTAGCAATAAATTTTCTTAGGACTTAGTTTTAAAAATTATTTTATAGACATTCTCTTGAATTTATCTCAAGGTATACTCATCTGAGGATAGCACCTCCATTTTTTTTCATTATTGCTATATTTATTTATCTATTTAGCTGTTTTCTGTTCATGCTTTAAACCTCTTATTTAATATCCTGAAATAAGTTCCTATCATGTCACAGTAAAATGAGGGCTCTTGTTGAAACACATGGAGTAATTTTCAAGCTATTTGTTTTCCAATGAAATGCAGGAGATGGAAAAAATCCACATTAGTCAGGACATACTTGTGACACAATTTTAAAATAATAACTCCTATGAATGTATAATTTTAACACAGGTGACAAAGCTTTATGAAAAATAGATTTTTTAAAAGAATGACACCTCTATTTTAAATTGATTGACTACCTTGTGGGACAATTGTATAAGTACTAATTTATATTTAAATTAAAAGTTTATACTTAAGTTGAAAGTTCAGTAAAACTCTCCTCTGCAAGGGATTAGGCTTATCCTGTAGCAGAAAAGGCGCCATCACACAACAGGCCAAAAATGTCCATCTTGCCATGACACAAAGCCCAGTTCCAGTACAAGAATTTTACGCAGGCCAAGAAACAAGGGCCCAAAGTGCTCACTATTCTATAGGGCCATATTGGAGTAGTTAGATTTTGCAATTATGACAAAACTCAAAAAGGACTGTGGTCGTGGGTTTCCATGGCAATGAGAATTCCTAAAATGCAAGAAAGGCATTCACCAAAAATCTTATAATACCTTCTACCATCTTGAAAACACTCCCCTTATTTCTCTGAAAGAGAAAAGGAGACTGAGTTTTAAAAAATGCAGTTGTTAGTTTTAAAGAGAATATCATATTTAAGATCTATTTAGGCATTCACGTGGATGGGATGAAAAGTTGAAGGATGAGTGGTTTGGTCTAGGAGTAGGAACGAGAATTACAGCCCCCAAAGAACCACTTCCTCTCTGCTGTCAGTCCCCTGCTGCTGACGCCAAGCGTTTTGAGGGTCAGGAACACCAGATTTATTTTTTTCTTATGGAAATTCTCATCTGGGTTCCACCAGGGAATTTAGGACCAAAGATGCTTGTATGCAAGATGGCTCTTACAGCAAGTACCCCTAACCACTTTTGTTGGTGGTAGAGAGGACCTGCTACTTAAAATCTCCTTTCAGACAGTCCAAGGAAGCTTTGCTCCCAAACAAAATGTTATCAATCCTACTAACGCTAGTAGATAGCATTAGCAGTTGCTTGTATAGTATCATTTGAGATTTAAAAAAGAAGAGAAAAAGGATCTGGAAACATCTTTACTGAGAAGAAACCTAACTACCTTAATCAAGCTCGAGAGTAGCATTTCTGATGTATTTTTTGCTTCTCATCAGTATTTCTTTCTTATTATGAAAAGCCAGTCTTGCAGTCTTTCTATTACTACAGACAACCTCACAACTAGGTAAGCAAACACTAAAATTCCGGAGAAATTTTTAAATTGCATTCAACTCTAGAAAATACTTTTGTATACTTATTTTGACGATTATTTGATTTTGAGTATTATTTGACTTATTTTTAAGCCAGAAGGGGACAAGGGGAAGGTATAACCAGAATTATGTGAGCTTTTCAATTCAATAAATATTTTTTAGCAACGTTTTTCCTTATAAAAATATAAATTGAAGTCATTTAGACAGTATCAAAAAATTTTCACATATCTTCAAAATATCAAGAGCTCTAAGAAATGAATATGAAAAACAATTACTTAAGAAGCTAATTCACAAATAGGAAAAGAAGAAAATCATTCAAAAAGGAAGGTCTGAGGAAGACTCTGAAAAGCCATCACATGTCAGCATGCTGTATTGAGCTGAGAAGGCCTCACAAAGACATAGAAGGAAAATCATTTCTTCTTACAGCTTCACCAAATTGAAGTACAAATTAAGTTCACGTGTCTTTAACATTCCTATGAAATGATTCTGAATTCTCTACTGGCCTTTTTCACTCCTGAGATTCCACTCATGGAATCTCCACGGTGCATAGAGAAAACTCCAGGGAGCTTTATCAGTCCAGAGGTCGGTCTTGGTTATGATAAATTTACAGAAAATAAACCAAAAAAACCTGTTCTGACCACCTGAAGGCCATCTGCTACTGTGCTGGCTCTTGCCGGCTCCGATTGTTGCTGTTGAAACAGGCAGCCCCATTAGCTTGGTGTCATAGCTGTCAAAGCATTGCTGCATCTACTGTGGCATGTGTGTGCGTATACAACTGCTGTGAGTGTACGTATGTGTGCATGTGTATAGTTTGCACAGGTAGGAAACTATAGCAGTTCAGATCTGTGAGTCGGCAAATGGTGAAAAGTGAGAGAAAGAAGAAGTGAGATTATGAGTGGGCTGTGTGGGCCAGGTTAAGGAGCTTGAACTTTGTTATAGGCAACAGAGAGCTTAATGCAGGGGGATAAAAATCAGACAGGACTTAGGTAGCCCACTCTGTTGCAGTGTGTTCCAATAAAAGAGGAATTTATAGCGGAAAGATTTAAAATACAGATATGTATGAGCAAGAGAGTTCTACAAATACAGTAAGGGCCTGAAGCAAAGTAGCTGAAATAGAAAAAGGGAGGAGTAGAGAGTTGCAAAGATCCCTTTATAACCTAAAATTTTATGATTAAAATATTTTAGATCTGATTTTAATGCATGTATATGAATTTGAATATCCTCCCCTTTAAAAAAGCCGTACCATTCTGTTTAGGGTTTGTAATAAATAGAGTTGGGGCTTTGAGGCTATATTTAAAATCAACCTATTATCTGTTTATAACTCAACAAGGAACCTCTCACCACTATTCCACTACTTTCTAGTCTCAGATGGATTCGCCATTGTACTATTCATTTATCAACTTTTATTTAATCAGTCAAAACTTCATTTTCTGATGATTAATAAATTTTTTGAGCTATAAATATCTGTTGACATTAAAGAAGTTAAATAACATGAATAATAATCTGGGTTATTTAAAGTCAAAGAGATCACTTTGCCAACATCGTAGTCTGACATAAATTCTGTTTTCTTTTCACCACTATAAAATTGGGGGGCGGGGAGGGTCTGCACTATGGCCAAATGTGTTAATTAACAGACAGTGATCTTCACTGTCAATCCTGGTTATTTCAAAGATGAAGGCAATCAAGGTCATGTAAGCATCCAAGGATGGTTACCCTAATGGTGTGATTATTTCAAGTGACTCTGTTTAGTGGCTCACGACGTTTGAACACGCAAGTGGTGGCTGCATTACTGGCTGGTTGGAGAGTTGAGAGGGAATGGGGATGGGTTTTTGGGTGGTCAATCATAACTAGTAAGAAGCTGTGTCTGTGTGCCAAAGGCTTGAATGTTTTGAATGAAACTACTAAAATGGCCATGCTCTGTATGACCAGGCCACTCAGGGACAGAAAAGTAAAGCCTCCCTCAGGTCTGCTGTGGATGTATTTTGATGCACAGCCTCTTCATCATTTAATTCCTCTGGACTGAAATAGTGACCTTTGTCCCTTCTTTAGCAGTCTTCTTCCCAAAAAAAAGGAATTCGTAAAATAAAATCTACATAATTGTATCTCCTAAAGATTACTAGTAAAATACGATAAAGCTTATTGTCAAAACAAAGTGCTGAGATAAGAGGAAATAAATAAAAACAAAGAAGAAAATGGAATGACAATGATTGCTCATAGTTTTTTCCCCCTAATTTTTTAAAAATATGACTATGACTTTAACTAATTTTCAACGCTTCTTTATCTCTCTTAGAAAATTATTTTGAAAGCTATCATTTTTTTTTATCCACGAAGTATTGCAAGGGAAGGTTATATTTACACAGATTCAATTGGTTGTTGAGTGAAATGATTAGCAAGCCTTGGGAAAATAAATTGTTGGGTAATGAGAGCCTGTCCACTTCCCTTGGTGTGTGGGCTTTCCTTTCTGACTCTCTGAGAATCCCACAATTACAGGTAGTCACTTAATAAAAATGAGAATCAGTTTGCACTCTCCTGTTTCCAGAAAAGGCAAACACAGTGGACAAGGAGAGCATTTGCTTTTGGCATTTTAAATTAAATCTACTGTGAAGTGTTATATGATTTCCTTCAAGTTCTTTTAAATTAATATTTAATGTTGTGTACTTGGTGATAAAATTTGGCTGTAATACCAGCTTATGAAAAGGTAACAGGTGAAAAAGGAAATAAAATGTTTGGCAGTTATCTTGGCTCTTGCCTTCTTCTCTGAGCATGAGTTGTGTAAAGCCATCAGAAAGCCTGCTAATTAGCTGCTAAAAGAAGCAGATCCCTATTGCAACCGTGCCAATGTATGGCCTGCACATGGTTTGAAAGTGTTAAGTCTCTCTGTATTTGATCAGTTGAAAGATACAGCACCAGGAAAAATAGCTCTGAAGGAATGAGTTCTTTTGGTGGTCATCTGGAAAACAGTATAGACATGCTCACCTTACAGTCAGTCTAGAAAAAAGGGTGTGGGTGGGTGTATTTCTCCAGATCCCATGCCCCATTTGTTGCTTGAATTAAGCTAGAGACAACTTTCCAGCCTATGAACATTTAATATAAAGGAATTTCATTAAAATGCAAAGTTCTTCATATTTTCTAAGGCTATGTTAACATTTTCATACTGAGAATAATGACAGGCCAACCTGATGTGTTTGGACACTTGCTAACATATATATCTATTTCATTACATGTTTCAAGGTAAGGTGAGGTATGAGTTAGTTCATTCGTGTACTGAAGGGAAACTGATCATTAGGTAGTGCATGTAAGAAACATCCAGGAAAGTCAAAGAGCACTGCCATTCTAGATTCTCCTCCATTTACCCAGAAGAGGCAGGATAGAATAAGGCACATATTAGAAATGAATAGTGATTTTATTCCTGTTACTACTGGAGACTCTCAGTAGAATAAATATTTATTTCAATAAACAGCATGATGGTCCATATCCTGATTGTAATCTCTCAACAGACACTTGTCTCAGAAAGTCTTTTATTTCAAGAGTTTTTACTACATTGTTATCATTTGGTTTGGGATTGTTGAAATTCGTCATTTATCTTACAAGCTAGATACTCTTCTTGGCACAGATGCTGTTAAATTTATCTCTGTATACCTAAAACTTGGCATGATTTCCATAACCTAAGAAACACTCAACAAATATGTTTCCAATGTTTTGTTTTGGAATAAAAAAGTGAGGATCACATTCACATTCTTGTTCAAAATAAATCTCTCCTGTTGGAAATAAATATTACCCACACTTCTAAAACAGAATTCTTCTTTCTCAGAATGAATATGAGAGAGAGACGGAGAGAGAGAGGAGTTGCGGAAGAGTCAGGATGGAGGAATTGTTTACTTTTAATATTTGATAATTGATCCTTAATAAACTGAGATGTTCTTGGTCTTTTACCTCTTTATCCTCTCCTCCTCTGCTATTATTTTTATCATATGAATTTACTCCCCTGGACCAAGTCAGTCAAAATGGAAATTCGAGCAGAAAGTTGAGCCCTGTGAAAAACAGTGCTCTGTCTCTCTCTCACACATATACGCACTCACACACAAAACCTTCATGTAATGTTAGAGATGGGTGAAAACATGGAGAATGTTTGCCATGGCTCACACTGCACAGGGCATTAGCTATAGATTGCTCCAATTGGGAAAATGGGTTTTTAGAGTCAAACACACCTGGATTTAAATCTTAGAAGGTCTGCTGCTTTCTAGCTTTGTGATCTTTGACATGCTGGAAATTTAATCTCTTTAACTTTCAGCTTCCTTATCTATGAAATTGGCATAATACCACTAATTTATAGGGTTGTTAGGTATGTTAGTGAAATGACACACCTAAAATATGTGCTGCTGTGTGTACAACATAGATGCTCAATAATTTTCACAACTATTTTTTCATGGATTATCTATGATAATGAGGTGGTTTACGGCTTTATTTTTTGTTTATGGCTTTATTGTGAATGTGTTTTCATTGGCGTGTTCTTAGTGACTTTAAATTTCACAAGAAATTATCATCAAAGTCAATTAAATTGAAACCTGTTGGACTTTATCGTTTAAGAGTGAATAATGAATGGAGAAGAAGTAGTGTGAAATTAGAAAAGAAATATTGCAATAAGAGAAAAGGGACCCAAGTTCAAATCTCTTGTCTGACATCCATTTCACTATACGAATCTGAGCCAGTCACCTGGTGTCTCTGGGCCTGAGTGGCTTCACCTTGTAAATATGAATGACATGGTACTCACTTGGAGGAAGGCATAAATCTGGACCAAACTCTTAGTTTTTCCTACTCTTCCCAGATCTGAACTTTATGTTACTATGAATTTTTTTATACTTATTTCTTTTATTTTTTAAGACAAAATCATCGTAAACCAAGTTGAAAGAACCTAGACCAGTACTGCCCAAAGGAACTTTCTGTAATGAAGAAAATGTTCTTTAACAGTAATCAATATGGTAGCCCCAAGCCACATATGGATGGCTAGCCAGCACTTGAAATACTGACTGTGTGACTGAGGAGCCAAGCTTTTACTTTAATTTTAATTAACTTAAGATTTAATTTAAAGAGGACCATGTGGCTGATGGCTATAGTATGGGACAGCACAGACTAGACTTTAGAAAAGCATCAGGCCAGATGTACCTCACAGTCTTGGTTATTGCACTAGAATAAATTTGGTAGATTATTAAGAGAGCTCCTCTCTTTTTAGAATAACAGTATATGTGGCCTCATGAGAGCAAACAGATTTTTTTGGAAGGAAATCCAGCTATGTGTGATAGAGCCTTGACGTGGAAAGTGGTAACTTTCTTTTCTTTACTTTTTAAAATTTAGTTTCTTTTAAGCACTTTTCTGTGGTACTAAAAAGGATTATTCCTGATGAAAATCTCATTATTGGTTGAGTTCCCACCCACCTCATCTTGAGTACCCTTTATCTCTAGTTTATCAATTAGCAGTGGGTGAATGGGAAGTAAGGAAATTTTGAAGAGTAGAATTTTCAAATTGCTACATGGATAGCCCCAATATTAGATGTTATATGAAAAAAAAGAAAAGAAAATTATATTAAGTTGTAACAGGCTATACATATAAGTGGATACTGGAAAAGTGGATGACGTTTTAGTCATTGGGAAACTGTCAGTATTTGAAATCCTGTGGTAAGCATCTTAATATTTTATTGAGTATTTTTATCTATTTAAAATATTTAGTAGTTTATTTAAGTTAAAGTCTGAATACAAAATTCAGATGTTTTTGTTGTGCATAAATGTTCATTTATTTTCCTATTACGGTTTTTTAAAAAAATTGCAAAACAATCCTTCCAGAGTGTTTTACATCTCACAAAGCACTTCTGTAAGCACATGTCATCATTTGCCTGTCACACGGAATAGTCCTGTGACTCAGATATCACAGTGTTGTTGTTATTTTCTAATTAATGAAACTGAGTTTTTAGACAGTTTAAGTGACTCCATGGTCACATAATTACGAATGTCAGAATCAGAACTCCAAATCCATGTCTTTGCAGCCAAACTTTCCCATTTTCTTCTTTGCTTGTAGTGTTGATTAGGTTGTGGTTTGTTTTTTTTTTCTCAAAAAACCAATATGCCACTGAAAGGGGTTCCACCTTCGTGTCTAATACATGCTTTTGTTGGGTGTATAATACTTTACTCCAGAGAAATTCTCCTACTGGAACCTCACAAAAGGTAAACAGAAGCCCTCACATGTGATTCATCGTGCTGAGATCAGTCTTCCTAATTACTTTGTGAATCGTGTTTGCTTTGAAGTTTTACTTTATCTGGATCTCATTTGTCTTGGCTCCCCCTGCTCTCAAGAGAGATTTCTTCAGGGAGGCCTACGAAATTGGGATTTTATTTTAAAACTATATTTAAAAATACAATTTCTATTGTATAGGCCTGGCTGAGATGTCCTTCTTTCAGCACACAACCTCCAGGAAAGTCCACTGTGCACGCGGTGGAGCAGCTTCTATTGACAGTTTACTGCAGGGAGCAGGGGTGAAGGTCATGTGACCTGGGGCCTTACAGAGATGTAGAAAGTCTGTAGCGTGATATAATGGTGAGCACGTGACGTTTTCTTCAGATTTTGCCTTGTAAAAGGAACAGCCCTTAATGGAAAACTGTTCCAAACAGATGTTCATAACTCTAGCATTGGCGCTGCTTAAGCTGAAAGTATGGTGGGTCTTTGAACGTTTTTCACAGAGTGCCTTACTCTAGAATCTTGACTTTATGAGCAAGATTTATGTTCAATGTGGCAATGAGACTATTTATGATACTATAAGTTTTGACATTACTCACAGGAGTCCCAACTTAGACAGTGTTTAATGTATCAGGCTGTCTCTGAGCTATACATTTTTCCTTAATATTTTCTTCTTTTTTAATAGCAGACAATGGAATTATGAGAATGAATAAAACCATAAAATGTGAAAAGGTTAAAAATGAGTGGGAATGTTCACCGTTTCCAGGATGTGATGTACAAATATATCACAAGTATGCGAATATATGTTCAAAAAATATTAAAAGCAGTCATACACAGGTGGTAGCTTGAAAGTGGACACCACAAATATGACAAATGGGAAAAGATTGCAAGGAAACAAAATATTACAAAGTGGGATCTGTTGATCCTCTGTCTATGAAAAGAGATTTTTATGCTATTGTCTGATGCTCTGTGTTAAAATATTCTGACTCAAATACGTAAAGTCTGTCTACTCCAGTATGCAAAATCAGATTTATGGAGAGGAACTAACTATACAGCTATTGATTATACTTTTTGAACAAGACATGAATAGTTGTTGATTCTAGAGACTTTAACAAAGATTATACTCAGATGGGAACATCCCTTAAATTAAGCTGTCAGTTATCTGTTGCTAAGCCTACATGGTAAATGTAGAAAACACCAGCTCAAATGGCAAAAGAGTGGAGTGAGCTTCCCAAAGCAACTGGGAGAAGAGAGAAGAGCTGCTCAAATTTCTACTACCGCCATTTAGACACATCTGGATGAGTGATAAGAATTTCCATTAAGTGAAGTCAAAGAGGAGCTGTGAGAGTGGAGGGCAGGAAAGAAAACAGAGCACACAGGAGTTCACATTTTTTCCTTGTGGAGGAGGCTATAGATTGTCTTGCTTCACTCTCTCCAATGTTTCCCCTCACTTTCTCTCCAATGAAGGGAGGGCGGCTGAAATCTATTCCTTCCTAATTCCTAATCTGAATCTGTTCCTTCAGATCTCTAGGAAAGCTTTCTTTCTCCTTAGACAAGCACCAGCTCTTCCTCCTATTTTTAATGTGAATCACAGTCTTAATGACTGCACTTGCATCAGCAATCATGAGAGCATGACGGAAAGGCCAAGAAATCACAGAGGCCATGGCTTGAGTCCTCCAGCCAGAGGACAATGGTTGGCCTCTGCCTACCTCCAGCTTTCATGTTGTAGAGCAAATAGCAAACCCCTATTTCCTTAATCTACAGTTTACTCAAGGGTTCTGTTCTTGCAATCAAATATAACCTCTGACATAGTCTAGGCAAGAGAGAAAGAAAGAAAGGAAGGAAGGAAGGAAGAAAGAGTAAGAAAGAAAGAAAGAAAGAAAGAAGGAAGGAAGGAGGGAAGAAAGAAAGGAAGAAAGGATCGAGTGATGAAGGAAGGATGGAAGGAAAATAAGGAATGACTATGCAATTTGACACGTAAGAATTTGAGAAATTTGTGTCGTAATCCTCATAAAAAGCACTGATGGAGGTATTGTTTCCATCTCCATTTCATCGATGAAGTGAATGAAGCTCTATCAGGTTAACAAATCTTGTCCACGTTACACACATAAAATGCTGTGGCAGCTGCTTCATCTGAATCCAAAGTCCAGGAGCTGGACTTCTGTGCCATATTGGCTTGGACTTAAAATGGAAAGAGCACAGGGGTAGTTTTTGAATGTGAAGGGGATGTATGCTGGGGCTAGAACACAGGGCTCCATAAGGAGGAGAGTTTCGCTCAGTCTTTCCAAAGTCAATCGACAAGAGAGTGCTTTCCAAGTTCTTCAAGGGAGGGACCTGTGGCAAATAAAAAGAGAATTTCAAGAAGAATGATAACCTAAGGTGCTGTTAAAGATTAAAAGACAGAGGGATCCCACAGTGAGAACGAAAAGACCGTGAGCATCATGGGGAGCAAGTTATTGAGGACCATACTCACAGGGTTCAAGGTCAACAGGGTGATGATATGAGCAGCAACAGGAGCCCCCCTTTTGTGACAAACCCAGAGAGAAATGGGGTTTATTTCATCTCCTAGAACAGCACTGTCCAAAGGAAATTTTTGTAGTAAGGACAATATTCTGCATCTCTATGGGAACCACGTGGCACATATGCACTTGAAGCGTGGCTAAGGTAGCTGAGAAACTGAATTTTTAATTTAACTTAAATGGTCACATATGATTCATGATTACTCTATTGGGCAGCACAGACAAAAACAGTAGAACTACATGGAGAGGCAAAGTGTATGACTTGACCTCTGTTTGATGTCAGATCATAAGAGAACGTAAATCACAAACTATAGACTCTAAGGACCTTGTCAGGAATTCAGGATGGGTTACATAGCGTAGGGACAGCAGATGGTCAGGCATTTTTCTGATGGCATTGAGAGAAAGAAAACTCATTTTTTTCTTATCAGGAAAGTTTCTTACTATATTTCTTCTCATTCATGTATTTTCAAGCATACTTTCCTCCTGCTTTATAAGCATACTTACTCTCCTACATTAAAAACAACAAAACTTACCAAGAACAATAACAAAAATAGTCTCTCCACGTTCCATGTTCCTCCTCCTACACCTTTACCTCCCTCCCTCCTCACATTGTCAAGCTTCCAGAAGGAGTGCCACATAAGTATTTTCACATCCTTGTCCTTTGTTGCTTCTCAGCTCTCGGAGCTTGGTCGCCGTGATGAAAATATGAGCATCCCACTGAAAATATCAACGTTGACAAATCCAAAGACACTCCCAAGTCTTAACTGAACTTGAATTGTGTGTCAGCATTTGCCAGTATTAAATACTCCCAGAAAATGTTTTCTCCGTTGGTTTTCATAACACAGTTAACTCTAAGTTTTCTCGTTCTTCCTCGTTGTCTTTCTGTTTTATACTTTTTTTGTTCAGCTCATTCTTCTACTTTGAAATGCTGGGACTCCCCAGGGTTCTCTTCTTAATGCTCTTGCTTTGTCCCACCACAAACATTTCCTGGTGTCTCTCTTTCATTATAACAATCTCTAACAATATTGTCAACACAAATAATCCATAGCCAACCTATAAATCAGAATTGAGGTGAGTTTATTATGAGCCAGAGTGAGGATTATAACCGGTGAAGGCCTTCGAAGGTGTTCTGGAGAAGCATGGGTTTCAGTACAGTCTTACATATTTTTAGAACAAAGAACACACATTAAACACACCCAGGATACATTTTCATCAAAATTTCAAAGAGGGATTCAGTTGCAGATTAGCAGGTCAACATGACCCTGATGTCAGGAAAGGGACTAATCGGGGGTTATCAAAAGAGAGTAGGAGGGGAAGTGTTCATTCTTAACTTAAGAGAGTGCATTCTCTACTTTAATGGTTAAGCAGATGTACAGTGTATGTTTGATAGGCAATGTCAGGCTTTTTAGTTCAAGAGAATCAGTTTTGAATCAGAATAGTTACCCCATAGACTTCAACATGTGAAAACCTCTTGTCAGTACTAATAACTAACTATGTTACCCATTGGTCCAAGCACTTTAAAAGTATTAATTTATTTAGTTTTCACAACAATACTCTAAGGTAGATACTGCTACTGTTCCCATTGTACAGATGAAAACACAGAGGCTCAGAAAGGTTAAATAATTTGCTCGAGGTTAAACAGTTGGTAAGTTATGGGGATGAAAACTGAATTCAAACAATATAGAACTAGGGTCCATTTTCATATCCTCCACATTGCACTGCCTATGTTATGACTTCGTTTATCCCTCATTCATTATTTCCACACCTATATTTCGAGCACATAGACTGGCCCATGCATGACCATCCTGATTACCCTTTATCCAGCAAAATCTCTTCTTATGAGCTCCAGTCTGCTGACTGCCTGCGGGGAAGCTCCAGTGTTTCCCCGACTCAACAAGGACAAAATGAAGCTATTATCTCCCAGCCCAACTCATTCTTCCTGTATCGAGTGATAAGCATTACCAGCTACCTGAAAGCACAGGTCAGAATCCAGGGGATCACTCTTTTTTTTCCAATTATTTTTATTGTGGTAAAATACACATAACATAAAATTTACCATCTGAACCATTTTTAAGTGTACAGTTCAATGGTAGTAAATACGTTCAGAATGTTGTGCAAATATCACCACCTTCCATCTTCATAACTCTTTTCATCTTGTAAAACTGAAACTCTATACCCATTAAACAATAACTCCCCACAGCTCCCACCCCCAGCATCCAGAAACCCCCATTCTACTTTCTGTCTCTAGGATTTTGACTATTCTGAGTATCGAATATGAGTGGAATCATCCAATATTTGTCTTCTTGTGACTAGCTTATTTCACTTAGCATAACGTCCTCAAGGTTCATCCATATTGTAGCATATGTCAGAATTTCCCTTCCTTTGAAGACTGAATACTGTTCTGTTGTGTGTGTGTGTGTGTGTGTGGATACGTTTTGCGTGTCCATTCCTCAGTTGATGGGCACTTGGGTGGCTTCCACATTTTAACTATTGTGAATAATGCTGTTATGAACATGGATGTACAAATATCTCTTTATACTGCTTTCAATTTGGGGGGTATAAACCCAGAAGTAGAATTGATGGATCATATGATAATTCTATTTTCAACTTTTGAGGAAAAACCACACCATTTTCTATAGCGTCTGGACCATGTTTCATTCCCACCAACAGTGCACAAAGTTTCCAATTTCTTCACATCCTTGCCAATACTTATCATTTTCTGTTGTTTTATTTTGAAAGTAGTCAGCTTGATGATGTGAGGTGGTATCTCATTATGGTTTTGATTTGCATTTCTTTAATGATCCATGATATTGAGCATCTTTTAATGTGCTTATTTGCCATTTGTACATCTTCCTTGGAGAAATGTTTACTCAATCCTTTGGTCATTTTTGAATCAGATTGTTTTCTTGCTGTTGAATTTTAGGAGCTCTCTATATATTTTGGATATTAATCCTTCATTGGATATAAGATTTGCAATGTTTTCTCCCATTCTGTGAGCTGCCTTTTTACTCTGTTGATGTTGTCTTTTGATGTAAAAAATTGTTAAATTTTCGAGTCCAATTTGTCTATATTTTCTCTTATTGCCTGTGCTGTTGGTGTCATATCCAAGAAATCATTGCCAAACCCAATGTCCTGAAGCTTTTGCCTTATGTTTTCTTCTAACAGTTTTATAGTTTTAGGTCTTACATTTAGGTCTTTGATCCATTTTGAGTTAATTTTTGTATGTGGCATTAGACAAGGGCACAATTTCATTCTTTTGAATGTGGATATCTGGTTTTCCCACCACCATTTGTTAAAAGACTGCCTTTTTCCCAGTGAATGATCTTGACACCTTGGTCAAAAGTCACTATGCAAGGGTTTATTTCCAGGCTTTCTGTTCTATTCTATTAGTGTATATGTGTGTCTTAATGCTAATACTACACTATTTTGATTACAGTATCTTTTTAGTAAGTTTTGAAATTTGAACTTTGAGGTATCCAGATTTGTTTTTCTTTTTCAAGATTTATTTTGGCTATTTGGAGTTCCTTGAGATTCCATATGAATTTCAGGATGGCGTTTTCTACTTCTGTAAAAAAACATGATTAATTTATTTCAGCAATGTTTTGTAGTTTTCATTGTATGAGTCTTTCACCTCCTCAGTTGAGTGAATTCCTAAGTATCTTATTCTTATTGATGTTATTGTAAACCGAACTGTTTTCATAATTTCCTTTTAGATTGTTCATTTTTAAAGTGTAGAAATGCAACTGATTTTTGTGTGTTGACTTTTTATTCTGCTACTTTGATGAATTTATTTATTAATTCTAACAGTTTTTTTGTGGAATCTTCAGGGTTTTCCACATATAGTATCATGTTCCCTGTATACTGAAATAATTCTACTTCATACTTTCCAATTTGGATGGCTTTTATTTCTCTTTCTTGCCTGATTGCTCTGGCTAGAATTTCCAATACTATGTTCAATACAAGTAGGGAAAGTGGGCCTCCTTGTTTCATTCCTGCTCTCAAAGGAAAATACTTGTCTTTTACCGTTGAGTATTATATTTGGTGTGAGTTTTCATATATGACTTTTGTTATGTTGACAGAGCTTCTTTCTGTTCATAATTTGTTAATTGTTTTTATAATAAAAGGGTGTTGAATTTTGTCAAAAGATTTTTCTGCATCAATTGAGATGGCCATGTGATTTTTTTTCTTCATCCTGTTAATGTGGTATATTACACTGATTGACTTTTTTGAAAAAACACTTTAAATACAGGTTTCCGTTCTTTTTCTTTAAAGTTTGGCCCTGAGCTAACATCTGTTGCCAATCTTCCTCTTTGTTTTTTCTTCTCCCCAAAGACCCCCAGCACATAGCTGTATATTCTAGTTGTATGTCCTTCTAGTTCAGCTATGTGGGATGCTGCCTCAGCATGCCTTGATGAGTCATGTTAGGTCTGCATCCAGGATCCAAACTGGTGAAACCCTGGGCCGCCAAAGCAGAATGCAAGAACTTAACCATTTGGCCATGGGGCCAGGCTTATATTGATTGATTTTTGTACATAGAACCATCCTTGCATACAAGAATAAATCCTTTACTTCGTCATGGTGTATAATCTTTTAATATGTTGCTGAATTCAATTTGCTAGTATTTTCTTGAGGATTTTTGCATCGATATTCCTAAGAAATATTGGTCTGTAGTTTTCTTGTAGTGTCTTTGTCTGGCTTAAGGTTTCAGGGTAGTGCTGGCTTCATAGAATGAATTAAAGGGTGTTCCCTCCTCTTCAATTTTTTGGAAAAGTTTGAGAAAGATTGGTATTAATTCTGTAAATGTTAATTAGAAGCCATCAGGTCCAGGACTTTTCTTTGTCTGGAGATTTTTTATTACTGATTCAATCTCTTTATTGGTTATAGGCCTATTCAGATTTTCTATTTCTTCGTGATTTAGTCTTGGTAGATCTTTTCTTTCTAGGAATTTGTCAGGTGGTGACTCTTGACTCTCTGTTCACACTCCACATCATCTTATCCTTTCCATTTCCTTGTTTCTTGTCACGGTTTAAGACTGTATCATTTCTCAGTAGAATTACCATAATATCCTCCTATTTCGTCAACCCATCTCAAGTACACCCAACCCCCTCCCCTCAACATAAACGCGCACATACACACGCAACCCAGACGTAAAACTGTTGCTAGACTCATGTTTCTAAAATGGAAAACAGCTTAACTCTTTTTCTTACACAAAAGTCTTTAATTGTTTCCCATTGCACAATTTTAAAAACTCCAAAGCACTATCAGTCTGTCCAGCCCTGTCTCCTGACCCACACCTGTGTGTAACCTCATTTAGCTTCTACCTTTAGCTCTTAAGAACTATGCTACTGCAGTCTTCCTCATCTTTGCATTTGTTATTCCTTTGCCTAAAAGTACTTTTTCTCTTTTGTGCAACATCCTTGAACCCAGGAACTACTAGGACTTCTTCTGTGTTCCCCTCATACCAGAGATTTTAAGATTTACCTTTTATGCTTCAGTTATATAGCACTGCTTTTTCCCCACTACCTCGAAAGGAAACGACTGTGTGGCATCCTTCTTTTTCCCCTCAGCGCTGCAGTGTATCGCTCGGTCCATAATGGGTCCTCAGTAAATGTTTGATGAAAGGCTGAATGATGCCATTACTCCTTCTTAGCACTACCACACCTCTTTGGTTAAATACCAGAATGATGAGTGCCTCTAGGAAATTGCCCCCCTCGCTCATGTGTTGCAGCAGTCTTGAAACTCTTCTCTCCTAGGCATGCTTTTTCTCACATTTTGAAAAGGGAAATGCCACCCTGGAGATTACTTCCCTTTGGTAAAATGCCTTGGCAAGCGTTCCAGGGGAGAAGGGTGAGGCCCCAGGGAGATGAAGGACCACACACAAGCAACAACACTTAGAGATTTTCATTCCAGCTTCATCCCCTACTGCACCCACTTCAAGAAAGTCCTTAAGTCTGGCAGTCGTTCCGAGACAGTTTTAGAAAACATGTGAAGGCTTCAGAAAATGTACGATTTCTCATGAAATCATTCTAAAATGGAGTGAGAGTTTAGGAGCTATTGTCTATTCTTAGGAAGAATGCGGTGGCAAAAAGTTGGGGGCTACGTTGATTCCCCCCAACAAATGAAAAAATTTAAAAAGGAAAAGCACAATTTCTTGCAAAAAACATTGTGTAATTACTATGAACCAGGAAAATAAAGTCATGTGTTTATCTCATGAGTTGAAGCTCTTCCTAATTATTGAATAGCAACTATTTGCAAAGCATACTCTGCTTGTGTGGGCAGCGTACATATGAAGTTGACTCAGTGATGCTAATCCTATTATCAATAATGACAAAAACTAATATTGTATTGTGTTTACTATTTACCGGTCATTGTCCAAAGTGTCTTGCACAAACTAACCCATAATTCAATAAATCATACATTAATATAAAAACCTTTTCAAAGAAATCATCTAGGTTAAGCAATTTTCTTTTTTTTTTTTTTTAGGAAGATTAGCCCTGAGCTAACATCTGTGCCCATCTTCCTCTACTCCACATGTGAGACTCCTGCCACAGCATGGCTTGACGAGTGATGCATAGGTCTGCAGCCAGGATCCCAACTGGCGAACCCAGGGCCACTGAAGCAGAACGTGTGATCCTAACTGCTACGCCACCCAGCCAGCCCCTAGGTTAAGCAACTTTTAATGCTTATCATTGTATGGACGACAAAACCAAGGTCCAAAGAGGTTAAGGGGTCTTCCTCGAGGTCATGCAGCTAGTGAGCATGACAGCCAAAAATCCAGGCATCTGAACCAGCATCTCTGGATTCAAAAGTGCTCCAGGTGGTGAGGTTTTCAGGGCTGAACATGCTGTTTCATCTCTCACAGCTCTACTCATGGGGGCCGAGTCTCAAATTCTGCAACCTTGTGTGGACATAATTTTTTTACCTATCTATTAATGTGTTACTCTTAATGTACGGATATACCTGACTACAATTATATATAAAATTATATGTAATTCAATTCAATTCACAAGTGTCAAAACATCCCTTTAGCTCGCCTAAGGCAAGACAATCTTGCCCCAATGTGAAATCACATGCACAGCAAAAAATGTCTTTGTGGCTGTGTTTGGCTCTGATTTTAAGAAAAGAAAAGGAGTCCAACCAGTCATCTCCCCACTAGATACAAAGCTCCTGCTGTGTGGCTGGTACTGTGTTAGCAGCTAGATAGAGAGATGCACATATGACTAGAGACCTGCCCCAATGTGTTTGGGGTCATGAAAGAGTCCATTTTTATTTCCAGACTGAGGTGCATTCTCCTTTGATTGTTACTCTTTTTGTGCTTATTTTTTACGGCTCCTCAATAATGTTTCTTTTCTTTATCTTGACTTGGTGAAATGCACAAGCCATAAATACATATAAGAAATGAAAAAGAAAATGATAAAGAATTGGGAAGACATGAGTATTAGAAAGCAATGGTGAGAAAAGGAAAGAAAGTAATTATATATGAAAAATGATGAATTATAAATACAGGAAATGTTTGGAAAAACCTAAAGGGCATTGAAAAGTGAGAAAGAAAATTGGGGTCACCTGTGGGCCAGCCAGGTCTCTGTGGAGACAGGTGTTTCTTCCAGGGGTGTCCAGTTCTTGCTTAAAAGATAAAGCTTCACCTGAAATGCATGTTGGCTCCTGGAGAAATGGGAAAGGGTGATGTCCTTAGCACCTGGCCAGGGTAGATGTGGGTCAGTTAGTCCGGTGACTGGATGTAACTTAAACAGGAAGAAATAGCGAGTTCTTTTTGAAAAAAAAAGAATCTGTTAAGGGAAGCCAGAGTTATATTTTGAGACATGTGACCATGCACAAGGTGAGAGAGGTCAAAGATTTGAGAAAACAAAGATACTCACAGGAGGGAGCCCTGGAAATGGGATAGAATTAAATGAAAGGAAATTGTTCCCCCAAGTGCTTTTGTTTGTTTGCTTGTATGTTTTAAATAATGAGTGATTTTGTTTTGTTTTGTTTTTGAGGAAGATTAGCCCTGAGCTAACTACTACCAATCCTCCTCTTTTTGCTGAGGAAGACTGGCCCTGAGCTAACATCCATGCCCATCTTCCTCCACTTTATACGTAGGACACCTACCACAGCATCAATTTTGCCAAGCGGTGCCATGTTCGTACCTGGGATCCAAACGGGCGAACCCAGGACCGCCTAGAAGTGGAACATGCGATCTTAACCGCTGTGCCACCGGGCCAGTCCCAATAATGAATGTTTTAAGGATTAGATGATGACTATGTGGGTTTAAGTATAGGGATGGGGAAGGCTGAGGACAGCAGGAAAACTGGACCCTCAGAGCAAAGAAAGGATTGGGGAGAGAGATGCTTATAAAGGAAGATTAAGTAGCCAGCCAGGTGGCACAGTGATTAAGTTCACATGTTCCACTTTGGCGGCCCAGTATTCACCGGTTCAGATCCCGGGTTTGGACCTATGCACCTTTTGTCAAGCCACGCTGTGGCAGGCATCCCACATATAAAGTAGAGGAAGATGGGCATGGATGCTAGCTCAGGGCCAGTCTTCCTCAGCAAAAAGAGGAGGATTGGCAGCAGATGTTAGCTCATGGCTAATCTTCCTAAAAAAAAAAAGAAAGAAAAAAAGAGGAAGATAACACCACATATTGTGGAGGCTCAAAATCAATGAAATGTTTGAGTTTTATATTCACATGAAAACAAACAGAAAGTCAGAGTTCTGTTGCCTGATGGGCTTTGGAAGCCTTGCATCTAAAGTGGGCAGGCATTCTATGCTCTGCATTCAATTACTGTTCAGAACTCTCTTTGACCTTCCAAACAAACAGGACATTTTACAGAGATCTGGAAAGCAGAGAGGAAAGGCTCTTGTGTTGCATCTGATATTCAACTAGATGTTCAGCTATATGATTCCCTCTGTCAAACAAAAGAGCCAGCTGCATCAGCATCATCCAAAATCTGGAGTCCTTTCCAGTTAGAAGCCTCAGGAAAACCATATAAAAATTAGTTTATTTTCCATGAAAATAGAATTAAGCCTAGAAGAAAAAGCCCCTTGCCTTTCATTTGTTTAGAGACTCAAATAAATCAAAATGTGAATCTTTTCCCAGTGGGATTCATATAAGTAGAGCAAAGAGATATGTTTCAGGCGGGGGAAAATGAGAACAAAGGAAGAGGGGGTGAGGAGAAGAAGAGAAAGGAGAGAAGGAAAAGAAGGGAAAATAATAATGGGGGAGGGGAGAGAAGGTGGAGAAGAGAGAGATTATGAGGACATTTGCTTCCTGTGCTGAGATATTTTACGTATTTATCAAATTTATCCTGGCAATTCCCCTAAAAGGTAGGCTCTATAATTATATGCATTTTGAGAAAAGCAAGCCTTTGAGAAATTATGGAAGTTGCCCATAGTCTCATAGTCAACAAGAGCTGGAGCCAGACCTCCCACCCAATTCGGTCTGCCACCAAATGCTGTGCTTGCAAAGTCAGCACAAAGACCAGGGGGGTTTGTAAGTTATCTTCATTGATGTCCCACCTACCTAAGATAGATATGTGGTTGCCAACCACTGAGCATACCAGTGCTCCCAGAGAAGTGGCTGTCTTAGTGGGGGAAACTTTAGAAAGATTAATTTTGATGAGGTATTTTATATGTGAATAGAGTAAATTATGATTTTTTAAAATGCCCTCTTTTCTCCCAGTTCCACTCAATTGTCTACTTAAAGGCGATGCAGTCGTTGGAACTCGAACATAGAGAGTTGAGAAATGTGCAGGGACTCGAGCACCAAGAAAATGAAGGAAGGAATTTTTAGGGGGGAAAATATCACCTACTAGCTTAAAACCAAAAACAGAAAGGACTCCACTTCCAGTGGCTTCCAAGACAGGAGCCTCTGTTTCCCACTATTTGAGAATGATGAATTAATTGACCTCCTGTGTGCCACTTTGAAAACACACCAAATGTGCTTAGTTTGGCAAACTAGGAAGGGAAGAGCTATTCGTACAGAACAAAAAAGACTGCTGTTTGCCAGTAGCTATTAACTCGTGGCTATATCAACACTTGTGCTGTTAACAATAATCTTATCCAAGAGTCTATTCTTGTAGAACCTCGGGGGTTGAAGAAATATCTTATTGGCAGCATCGCTAAGCCTATAAGTAGCAATATGTTTTGACAGAATGAAGCCACACAATTCCCACCTAGTCCTGGGTTTACTTTCTTATGAGACAGTCTGAGGCTGGAAATAAAAAGCATATCCTCCTTCCTTCTCCAAAGAAATAGGTTTTACACTCAAACCCTGATGTTCCAATTTCTTTTAAATTTTTCGGTACTCACAGATTCTCTAAACTTGTACCTTCCGGGCTTCTGATCCAAACCTCCCATACAGACGCATTTTTTAACCTGTGCTCACAAGAGCACTTGACAATATTGATGTGGGCTCAAGATTACCTCTATTTCGTGATCAACTACCGTTGAAATACCTCCTCTTGTTGTCATATGCTGTCTCTTAGTTTTGGGAGAAACTATAAACTTCTACTTAAATTGGAAGTTTTTTGGTCTTGAAGCAATGCCCAGAGCTAAAATGCAGAAAATTGGGAGTAGTGGCAAACTACACTTGTAATGGAAAGTGGAAAAATAGCCTCGAGCACAGGTAGAACGTTCTACTGGGAGTTAACCATTTCTGTCTATTGTGTCCAGTAGAGAGTGTAAAGATAAGAGGATAAGTGTGTCAACAGGCAATAGCAGGTCCTTGGCAAGAAGCTGTTACACAGGCCTGGCAGTTTGTTGACTCTATTTTGTGATCTATCTCTACGGTTCCAAGTTCCACTTTTTGGGACTTTTGTGTCTTTTGTTCCACATATTCATGCAACAAATATTCACTGAGTGTTTATAATTTCTCCATAACTCCACCAGGTATCGGGGCCACAAAATACAATGGGACAAGTTCACCGACCCCTAGGAGCTCACGTTCTGTGAATGGAGATCAGAGGAGAGTATAATGAGTGATATGAGAAGCATATGCAGATGGGGCTATGGAACCAAAGACATAGACCACCCGACCCACAAGAAGGGGTAGGAGAAGATGAAACCCTTCAGCTGGTTTCAAAGAGGAATAGATGTCAGAGGAAACACTTCCAGGGATAAAGGAAGAGCGTGTACGGTCATAATTGTAAAAGACGCTTAAGGAAATATAAATGGCTTAGTAAAATCGGAGCAAACTTGTATGGATTAGTGATGAGGAGCCATCCAATCACGTGGTGTGTTGAAATGAAAGGATGCTGGGAAGGGAATGCAGAAGATTCTGGATTCAAATAGTGGCGCCCTATAGCTATACAACCTTAGGCATATTGTACTTAATGATTTATTTAGCAAATATTTCTTACGTGCACGCTATGTGGCAGTGCTGACTCTGATAATATAATGATAAGAAGGGAAGGAGGATCAATAGAAGAAAGATGACTTACTGAGTCCCGTACACAAAAGAGGTGCTGAATTTTATAAATTCTAGTTCCCAACAATATGGCTGTGGCTGCCATCTTCACTCTTACATGTGGTTTGGTGGCAGTGGCTTCGAGATCACAGCCTAACATTGGCAGATAGTTACCTTCCAGGAGCCCTCCCTGTGTGAACCCACTGTCATTGAACGTAGCTCCTCCTCATGGATATGTCAAACAGAAAACGAGGCAAGAGCTCAGGGTCACTGTGTTGGCAGTCTTGTCCTTGTTCTGCCACATTAATTGTCCTTAGACAAATTATTTCATTTCCACATTAGATTTTTCTTTTTTTTACTACTCCGGTACGTGGACGGCACTTGATGTTTTTTAAGACTAATTCAACTCATAATTACTTGATTCATCAGAGAAAAACTCATGCCCATGAATTCACTTTTGTTCACCACAAACTTTTTTTGAAGCTTGAATATTTGTCCAGCACTCAGCTAGATAATCAGAAGATAAAATGAATAATGAGTAAGAGTGGAAAATTAACAATTGCTAAAATTTACTGACATTTACAATGTGTTAAAAGCTTCATATGTATGTATTAACTCTCTTAAATTCTCATTTTAATCATATGAGGTAGGCACTATTATCTCCACTTTACAAATGAAATACCCAAGACATAGGGAGGTTAGGTGGCTTGTCCAAAATAACAGAGCTGATAAAGGTAAAAAGTAAATTTGGCCCCAGAAAATCTGGATCTCCCCTGTGCTCTAAATGCCTGGATCGTGTATGTCCTGGGAGCAGGGAGCAGTTTGATATGGCTGAAACATAAAGTGGGCAACAGAGGAAGATAAAATAAGAAGAGGAGAATGAAGCCAGCTTATAAGGGCCTTGAATACCATGTTAAGGAAGATGGACATTAGAATATAATTGAGGACCTACGTTGTATATAAGAGACACTGCAGTAAAACAGTTATGAAAGTGAAAGCTGAGAGATACTTTCATTGCTAAGGAGACATGGAGACAATAGGGAGTGGTGGGGACTGGAGTGAAAAGGAAAGACCTTGCATTTGCCAGCCGGTATGGGGACAGCAAATCAGTCCTGCATGAGAAATATCAACCCAATGTTGCCAATTGGTCTTTTTCAGGAAAAGCAATAAATGTCAGAAGTTAATTCTATGAATTATTAAATGTTGACCAACAATTTTTCTTTTTTAATGATTGGCAACTGAGCTAACAACTGTTGCCAATCTTTTTATTTTTTTCTGCTTTTTCTCCCCAAATCCCCCCAGTATGTGGCTGTATATTTTAGTTGTGGGTCCTCCTACTTGTGGCATGTGGGACACCGCCTCAACATGGCCTGATGAGCAGTGCCATGTCCGTGCCCTGGATTCAAACCAGTGAAACCCTGGGCCACCGAATCAGAGCTTGTGAACTTAACCACTGGTCCACAGGGCTGGCCCCAATTTTTTTTTAAACATGATGTGCCAAACAAAATGTGCTTGCTGGCCAGATGCAGCCACAGGTGCCATTGCAATTGGGAGATACCTGTGCTTTTAAAAATTGTTCATTTAAAATGTTTTTTACCTGGGAAGCAATGTAAGCACATTAGCATTTTAGAAAGCTAAATCCAGTGGTATTATAGAAAATAGAATTGAGAGGGAAAGGCTAGTTCGAAGATTACTGCAGTAGGAAAAAGATGACAAAGGCCTTGTCTAGTGGCAGTGGAAAGGGCAAGATATGAAAGCATTTTCAGAGTATAATTGATCCGTTAAATGTGGCTGGTGAGGAGA
Organism: Equus przewalskii; assembly: GCF_037783145.1. NCBI lineage: Eukaryota > Metazoa > Chordata > Mammalia > Perissodactyla > Equidae > Equus > Equus przewalskii. The sequence continues at coordinate 29,120,520 of NC_091855.1, forward strand.
AAGAAAGTGTCAACAGTAATCCAGGACTGTCTAGCCTTGGTGATTAGAAGGAAGGCAATGTATTGATGGAGACAAGAAACATAAAAGGAAGAGCACATTTCTGGGGGAAAATAGTGAGTTCAATCTGAGAAGTGTTTCAATAGGGTTTAGGAAGCATTCGAATGGTATCAAACTCTTCTCAACTTTTCTATTGTAAAGAATAATCATTCCTTAGATTGTCAGTTCTGATCCACTGATCACAATCGCTTCCTTGAAAACCCTAAGAATTTCAAAAAAAGTGCTAAAAGCTATTTATTTTTGTGAGCTTTAAACACAAAATCAATTATCGACAAAAATTAGTAACAACAGACTCATAAGCAGGATTCTTTTATGGAATTTTCCATTGTTACTTTGAGTTTTATTTTAGTCTGTTGCATGTAGTCTCCATCCTCATGGGCAGCAAATCTATCAAAGGGAAATGGTGTTTGATATGGACAATTTTCTTTAAAAACATCAACTTGGAAACTTTACTTTTAGTTCCGCATTACTTTTCCTGTACGTACACCATCAAGTTTTTGGGAATTCGTATTATTTAATGCTCATAACATACACCTGTCAGTCGTTGTTCCTGGCCATAAAGCTTTATTCGTTGCATCTGACACATTTTAAGGGCCTTTGTAATCAAATATAACAATAGATTTATGAATATTAATTAGAGACTGAAATTAAGCAAATTTTTCATTCCATCTGGTCTCTGTGGCATTTGTTTGATTTGAATGATTCCTTAGGGATAAGGTGTGAGTGTGTGTGCGAGTGTGTGTGTGAGAACCGACCCCCACCACCACCTTCTTTTAAATAGGGTTCAATCTATTCTAAAAAAGACTAGAAAAATATTAACTAAAACATATATTGGGGTCAGTGAAAAATAAGTAGGTAATATCTGAAAGTGAGTATGTACATATGTACTTACAAACATACATCTACTTTTCTCATTCAATAAACATGTCTATTTATCCCTGGTGAAAGACATTATGCTAGATGGTGCTGAGAAACTCAGGGAGAAAAGACACACTCTCTGGCTAGAAGCAACTTACAATCTGATGACACATATAAATAATTGCAATATGAAGCAAAAATGCCAAAAGAGAAGAGGGTGAATGTTACTGGAGGACTCTGAAAATGATAAAGTTGATGAGTGACAGATGAAGTTCTTGTTGACAAAGCATGGTCTTCTCCTATTTTTCTAGCACGCTGAGATATTCCTTGTTGACTTGGCTAACCTAAACCCACAAGATTTCTCTGAATCTTTAAACTCTTATGCTTTGGCACAATTCCTTTTTTCTTTCTTTCTTTTCTTTTCTTTTCTTTTTTTTTTTTGGTGAGGAAGATTGGCCCTGAGCTAACATCTGTTATCAATCCTCCTCTTTTTTCTTGAGGAAGATTGTCCCTCAGCTAACATCTGTGCCAACTTACCTTTATTTTGTATGTGGGATGCCACCACAGCCTGTGTAGGTCCACACCTGGGATCTGAACCCACGAACTTCTGGCTTCCAAAGCGGAGTGCCTGAACCTAACCACTAAGTTGTCAGTTGGCCCCAGGCACAATTCCTTTTTAAGAAGCAGCTCCAGCTTCTGATCAATAAATAGAAGTTATTCTATAATTAATTCTTAAACAATATCAAGCACTGTCCTATGGAACAATATGGCCATTCTCTAATGTAAACAAGTTGGAGAAATAGTTATTTTTTTCCAGATCTTTAACTTTAGCAGTAGTTTGTGGCTCATAAAGTTTGTTCTTTAAGCCTCCTATGTCTCTCCCTGTAATTGGTACACAGGAGCGCTAACACACTCATAGATGTTCATAGGGTGCCTTTTCTTCCTACACTTTAAAATGCACTATTGGGCCAGCCCAGAGGCAAAGTGGTTAAGTTCACCTGCTCCACTTCAGTGGCCAGGGTTTGTGGGTTCAGATCCTGGGCATGGACATACACACCGCTCATCAAGCCATGCTGTGGCGGCATCACACACACAAAATAGAGGAAGATTGGCATAGATGTTAGCTCAGGGCCAATCTTCCTCACCAAAAATAAACAAGCAAATAAATAAATAAAAATAAAATAAATAAAATAGAAGCCACTATATATGGCTGCAGCTAAATTACTATTCAGCCAGGATTACTTTAATCTCCTTTTACAGCCACATCATCTACAGAACTCAATGTGCATGAGGCCCCTCCAGGAGCATGCCCTTCTTGACTTTTCCTGAGAACAGATCAGCACTAACCGGGAAGGCAGTCCTGGGATGACACGGAGCATGAGCAGTGGAGTGGGGTCCTGTGACCTTATCTTGTCTTTTGGTTGCTTGCAGGGTGCTCATCCTTTTATTGTATAAAACACCATGTTTAGGAGTTGATGTTGTCCTAATGAATTGGAAAGATGGGATGTTTTGCTTCCCTGAGGGAAGCAAATATTTTTATAGATAAGGACACAAAGGTCATTTGGGCGACTTTCCCAGGGTCACACAGTGAGTAGAAAAAGGACTTTTCAATTCAAATGTCATGGATTTTGATTCAGAGTCTAAATAATCTTTTCTTATTATTTTTCTTCCATAATTTTATTAAATATACAAATATTAACCTATTTAACCTTCATAAAAACCCTATGATGGGATCAATTTCTGGCATGACAGCTAAGAAGTTCCACTGACCGGCACCCAGTGAAACAAGTGACAATTATTTTAAAAAACTATCATTTAAAATCCTATGATGCAAGTACCATTATTATTATTCCTATTTTTACAAATGAGGAACTGAGGCACAGAGAAGTTAATTAACTTGCCTGAGGGTATGTGGAAAAGCTTGGATTTGAGCCTGGTTGGTTGATTCCAGAGCACATCCTCCGGGTGGGAGGGGGGTGATGTTGGGCAACATATTTTAAATTACTTTATTCTAAAAGAAAAATGGTTTAAATGAGATATGGATCCTCTCAGGATTAAAAGTCATTCCAATGGAGATATGCATTCCTTGCTTTCCTACTCATCAGCAGCCTCACCCTCTGCAAAGAAATGAAATCTGAGCCTCTGTTTACTCTTCAAGATGCTGGGATGATAACTCTCCCTCCCTAGGCTGTTGGAACAGCTACAGGAGACATGAGCTTCCGAATGGGAACATCCCTAACACCGGAAACACAGCAAGCTTTCGGTCAATGCAAGTTCTCCATTCCTTCATCTCTTCTCTTATTTCTTTTCCAAAGCTTAAAATGGGTTTTTACAAAGTTGAGAAAGCTCACAACATGACGATTTTATGTATATGATACAGATGTGAATTGGAAGAAGTGGTGTCTCTGCCAACTTAGTATGCCAACCTTACTATGACAGATATTGGGTACCAAAATAAAACGCAAGAACAAAATTCAGATTTTCAAACTACCCTTCTAAGAATCTGTCTGTTAACTCTTGAGATCCTCATGCACAAGGAAAGTAGAAAGACAGCAGAGAGTGGACAAGCTGAGGACTTAAGGGAGAGTT